>NC_135497.1:68919472-69056326 GCF_052857255.1 Amblyomma americanum | reverse complement strand
CGGCAGGACCCGAAATATTGGTCCGAATAATCAGACAGCCTGAAAAATCAGTGAACTTCAAAAAAATCACTTTTCTGGGAAAAACCGGCTTCAAAAATTATGAACTTTGCTTTTTCCTACGACCCGTTTGCAAGTGATAATATTAGGTTGTATTTGAGCCAGAGTCATGCTTTCATCATGTCCACTTTCGTCATGTCGTGTCACTAAAACCCCAGACTGTGCTACGCAGCCGTAGGCCATGCTGCGAACACGTCGCAACGCACGTCCCGTGCCGCTCTGTGCCCGCCACACTAAGCGAGAACGGTCAGTTTCATGGGGTAACGACGGTTGCGAACGCTGCTAGCAGGAATTCGCAGGAAGAAGCGAGCATCTCCGACAGCACCCACATCCCCCCATCTGTCCTGCAACACAGGCGGCGGCATCTAAATCACTGCCACCATGGCGGACATGGCTGCTGTTCTATTTTCAGTGCAGTCGCACGCACTGGCTCAGGCACTTTTTTTTATTCGTAAGCGACATTGATTGCAACAAAGAGTGTGCCATTAACTCAAGTGGCAACAATGAGGAACAAATAGCTGAGCCTACCCAACTAGTCCATCTGATTCCATTTAAATCCAATATTATACCAAGATTGCACATTTCACAGTGGCGAAGGGCCAGTTGGTTGTGACAGCGATGCCTGCTCGCATCTTTTTTTTCGGTCAGAAAACGATCTCTTCAGTATTGCTGGCATCTGTTTTAGATATAAAAATTGAACTTTTGGACTCGACAGAGTCCAGAATATCGGTCGCGAATATGTACATATTCATATAAGGTGCGTGACAGTTCCTGAATGAAGTTTGAAATACCGTGCTAGTCCGAATTATTGGAGTAAAAAAAATGATTCCGTTATTGTATTATTATTATTATCGTCATTGTCATTATTGTCATTGTTGTATTTATTATTTAATTTTATTAGGTTTATTTAGTTTTGATTTATGGATGCAAATCAGTTCTCAATACCTTTTTGCACTCATAATCAAAGCTTGTGTCATTGGAGGCTGCATTGCAAGCACTGATAAGTTCTGCACAGGGCCAGAACCGGTGCAGGTTTGGTTGCACCTCTCTTCAGCTGCAGTAATAGGCAGTGCTGTTCATTTTGTTCAGCATTTTTGCTCTCTTAAACGCTAAACAGCATGGCCTCTTAAATTTGTCTTCAGGTATTATTTCAGGTTGTTTTAAGTTCAATTTGTGGTCACTCTTTTGGGGTGAAGTTAAAAACTCTTGGATAGTTTCACTTCTCCCAATACATACCATATTTACTTGCGTAATTTGCACTTTTTTTTTTTCCTGAAATTAAGGCTTCAAACTAAGGGTGCGCAGATTGCACTGAGATTTCGCGAGCACATACTAAATAAACTCTACAAAGGTCATAACGCTCAATGTATACGGTAAACTACCGCATATAGGTCGATCTCGGAACTCGTGCTCCTAGCTGGCCAAGAAAAAAAAAAGTTAACTCAACTTTAAGCCGACACATCAAAAGCATCATCCGTTTAAAAAAAAAGAACAAATTTGGTATTCGCACACACTTAGTGGAAACACCAGGTGCAAAGAAAAAGGAGAGGGCAGGTACTCCTATTAAAGAGTTGGAAAAGACGAAGCAACCGTTGCTTCTTTAGTCAGATTTAACATGTACCACCTTCAGGAAAAAATCTGCTCTTTAACAGGAGGAGCAGATCTGTTTTCACTGCTGCAGTAGCAATTCCATAAGTTATATTTTTGCTATGAATGGACCATGTATACTGTACATTATTATGGTCACTCTGTATTTCAGCCTCTTCATTGGTCAGGAAATTTGGACTGAAATAGTCAGGGAAAACAGAAAAGTTGGAGAACTTGAAAAGAATAGCTTGCTAGACACCCTGTCATATTTTCAAAAGAATATTTTTAATCAAATGTATACATCCATTTACCAAACAGCGAAACCACTGTAGTGTAATATATAGCCCTGTATTGTTTTAGCAGTATTATATGAGGTCACTGAGTTGGGCAAAGGAACTTTTTATGTGGTGATCTGTTGGATTTCAAAAGGTTCTGTTCCTTTTGTTTTTCCCATCGATTTTTCAGACCTGCCTAAGCTTGTCGACCTGGTGGGCAAAATCACTCGAGTGGCAGGCAGCTCGTCTTCAGTGTCCAGCCGTACAGGGGTGCAGGCCACCCGACTGTGCATTGCTGGCCTACTGCACTCCTGCCATGCCAATTTGGTGCCATCATTGCTTGAAGCTTGCATGAAGCTCAAGGACAATGCCTACTGGCTAGTCAAGGTGGGTGCCTGCACTGACTACATTGGGGCAGCAGTCTCGCTGCTGGTGTTTTCTGACCTTTGCACCTTCCTTCCCTTTGCAAAAGTCCGGTGGAATGCTCGGTTGTTGATCATGTCAGACTTTATCACCATTCTCCGCAATTCCCCTCCAAACATTACATGTTTGTGCATTCTGCCTTCTCTCAAGGTGGAACTGGTGGAGATGATTGGGGGAGCTGCCATATCGTGCACTGCAGCACATCAGTAGTGTGTCCACCAGTATTACCAAGAGTGTTTGTCCCTGGATGCCCACATACCAGGAGATTCTCGTGCACGAGGTACTTTTTGAGTTGCTTGGTGATGAAGACGTCAGGGTTCGCACTGCTGTCACTGCTGCTTTGGCAAAGTAAGTCTACAGATTGTACATGCTGCGTACACGGTTGCATTCTGCCGGCAGAACGTTTTTTTATCTGACATGTTGCAAGTGTTAATGTTGTGTTACTCTAACAAGCTCAGTAACATGTTGTAGCCTCCTGTTAAAGGTTTGTGCATACTGGGCTATTTTTCACAGCGATGCAGAAGCAGATTTTGCGGTGTCAGCCCTGTCAGAAATTTTAGCTTGCTGTCTTGGTTTCGATTTTTCTGTTCTTGGCACTGGTGGCTCTTGTATCATTGATAGAATTAGTTTCATTTCTTATTTCTTGGTAGTGCTTCGGGGTGCACATTGTGGTGAATAAAAATGATCTAATCTTAGCTGTTGTTTATTCGGGCAGGTGCGTTCCACAGCTGTACTACCCCGAAGACCACCCCGGAGAAAGTGCCGTGTCAGCGGAAGCCGAGGTTGAAAGTAGCCTATTACTGGGCTGGCTGCTGCATGATGCATGGACCCCTGGGCCACCTCAGGTACTTTTCAATATGTTATTGTGCATAATTTTAATGTAAAGTGTGTAAAGTATAGTTTGTTGTATACATGTGAAGTCCTGGAGAATGGATCATAAGAGCTTTCTTAATGCGGGAGCATTAGAGAGGACATGTTGCAGAGAGAGTCAAGCTTCATCTACCAGACTGTGGGCAAACCGCCCACCGTGGCAGATGGCAGTTAAATTAATGATCAGTTGCTTGGGAAGAACAACCCTGGGTCACACAAGCCCCACCAATGGCAGCACCTGCCATCGCAGGGCAGAGGCAAATTGCTTAACCATTCTGCACAGCTGCGACAGGAGTGGTATGAGGTTTCCCAGGGATCTATAAATGTAAAATAGAGGATGACCAATGTCCTGGTGTTAAAACAAATTGACAAGAATGAAGATGCCAAGAACGAAACATAAAAGAAATTAAAAAAGAAGGCAGTGTATGGTCAATGAGCATAGTACGTAACGACGACCGCTCACACATGCGCCATTCAGTTTTTTTTTTCTTTTTGCACCCCCTCCAGCAGTGAGCAGGATTAGGTGCTGGCTACATGGTGTCCATTCTTCAGTGTCTCAGGATATTTCAGGCAGTTTGGAGCTGTCTTCTTCAAGCTAATCTTCTCGAACTATGAGCACTTTCAAAGTGATACAAAGTAGTGTCTTTAAGTCGATGCACACTACTGTTGCTAAAGTGAAGTTTAGACAGCTTGTAACTAAAATCTCTATGATATGAACTTCCATAATTCAAATTGGCTAGTAGTTCAAGCTGGTGCTTAAATCTAGTCAGAATTTTGTGTATTTGAACTGGGTAGAAAACTCTGGTAATTCCTACTCTTCAAGATGATGAAAACCAGTTCATTCAAATAGGACTGCCCACTATGCATGTAAAGCACCTTTGGGGGATTACTAAGCGGCAGCATATTTGAGACAGGAGGGGTGCAGGGGTGACTGCACCCATGAAGCGAGATTTTTTACTGGAAAGCCACAATGGCACCCACTCCCCCCCCCTTTGTTTTTTTTTCCTTTTTTTATATAAAGACAGTTCGAAACTTACATTGTGCAAATAGGACCCTCGCCTCTCTTTATATGTGGCCATAAATGTACCCTTGTATCTCAGGAGCTTTAATTGTATGATATATTCGTGGGACCAGCCATTTGCATCCTTCCTTCCATGCAACCTTGTTACAGCCAGCTTTGTCATCCACGGATTCCAGCATTGAAAAGTTAAGGTTGGCATGGAATCTATGCATTTAAAATGCCTTTTCGAGCAGTGAGCCCTTTTTTTATTAATATACAGTAGACTCTCAATGATACCATCATGGTTGATGCAAATTTTGGTATCATATGAATTCATAAAATTTCCTGGTCGGAGTTCATTGTGCACAATAGGCAGAACTTTAGGTGCTCTGAACGCACTCGCGCGCCACTGTGGATGATGCGAATGCACGTGCTGTGACTGCACCCTCGAGCACTAAGTGCAGCCCACACATTGGCAAAGCACGATTTCCAGTCGTGTGGTACGCACTGCAAGCAGTGAGCATTAGCATGTGGCTTGCACATCGCCAATGTCGCTGCCACCAGTCGCACAGAGCATGAGCAGGGAGTGGTGGTGTGCTGCTGTAAATAAATCACTTCAGCCGCAAACAGATCTGCCAATGATTCTGCATATGGACTGTACTTGTTTGGATGATATGAACTTCTGATGTAGGAATATTTTTTGCCTTCTTGAAAGATTTGTGTCGTAGAGATTCTACTGCACGTGCTTTTTATCATCATAATTTTTCATTCAGTATGCCAGTTCCTCGTTCGGGTCAGTTATTTTTTTCTGCCTTCCTCTCTATAACCTATGGTAGCAGTGAAACTTGCTTTTGTCATCCTCAAAGGTTGCAATGTTTGTAAGGCACTTCTTTTGGTACTTTGCCAAAGCTTTATCCTAAACATTTCAGGTGCATGGCCTTGTACCTCCATTCTCATGCAAGGCACCCCGAGGTTTGTCCGTCTACACGGAAGCTGCTCTGTCACGTATTATCAGCCTTCTGTGGAAAAAAATTGTTACATCATCCAACAAATACCTGCTGGTAAGTAGTGCCAGCATACACTGAGTGAGTGTCCATAAAGTAATGTTTTTAATACATTAGTTAGTGGCACGTGTGAGCATGCTGGCTGTGTTGCTTATGAGATTACCTGCAACCCCATAAACCCATGTGGGAAGCCTCCTGAAAGTTGAACACAAAGCTCAATTTTTAAATTTTTATTGGTTGAACGTCCTGTTGTTATTGATATGTACAGGTAGCCCACAAAAATTGTGACTTGTGAAATTTACCATTTCAGATTCTGAAATTTGTTGTGGTTCCATGAATTTAGGCTCATTATTTCTGAAAACCTTGTAATCGTTTTCACTTTTTTATTGTGGTGTAATGCTTTTTCATGCTTAAGCCTTATGAAAGGGATTAAACATGACGAAATCTTTGCATGATTGTGGGGTATCATGCTTAGATTGAGATCTGTAAGTTTCGTCCCAAGGTGTGACGTGCTGATGTTGTTGTCTCTACCTTCGTAACATTTTTGCAGCACGGCTGCTGCCAGCCCTGGCCAACTTGGTACTAGAGTATCCTGTCACAGTGTACACCTTTGCCTGGAGCAGTGTTCTTGGTTCTTCCAGTTCTGTCTCCTCACCTCTGACTCTTCGGTCACAAGCTAGTGTCAGTTCCAGGTCAGGAGCCTTCTTCAGATCACAATATGTCCCCTGCTGTCCCCCCCCCCCCCCCCCCCCAGCCCCCAGCATTTTTTTTTTTATATATAGCAGTAGCCATGTAGAGGCCTTTTCGCAGTTTAAATGACATTACCATTGCGTGTCCAGTGCTTGCCTGTGGAACAACAAGAATGCTATCCAGTGTTCAGGTGCAGGCTGACTATCGAGAATCCCCATGTGGACTTTTGAGTGGGGGGGGGGGGGGGGGGGGGGGGGATGGGGGGGGGGATGGGGGGGGGGATGGGGGGGGGATGGGGGGGGGGGGGGGTATGGATGCAACAGCTTTGGGGGCTACATGCGTTCTGTGTGCTGCGTGTTTCAGATCCCTGGCATATGGTTGCAGTTTCAATTATAATTATTTGTTTGCTGTTAACTGTGTTACCAGTGTAGCTGGGGGTTGGACTTTTCAGTAAACTGGAAAAAAAAAAGCAGCCAAACAAAAAACAATATAAATGTGCTGAATTCAATTTTAAAAATTTGGTTTTAATCGAAAAAGGTCAGTATCCATGACATGTTAGCCATAGTTAGCTGGATGTTAAGTAGGAGAAAATTAAGAAAGTATAGTCAAACTTCATTAATTTGGCCCCCATTAATTGGGAAATTAAGATAATTTGGCCTCCCTGCTCCCTTCCATCAAAAATGCACATAAGTCAATGGCACCACACACACGTTAATTCGGAATGAAATCGTGCACGAACCGGTTAATTCGGGCTGAAGACATTCCAGGAGTGGCACTTAAGTCAATTTTCTAGACACACATTGCTACTGCCATCATCCAGAAACCAGTGCCGCGCCGGTAACCACCCTCCATCCCAAAACCGAAAACGTACGAGGAGCAGCGCTGCTGCCGTAAAACGTAAAACCCCATTCATTTGGCCCCCGTTAATTCAGAAATTCGGACTCTGCTGGGGTCCCGCCAAACACTCATGCAGTATGTATGGTATCGGAAGCTCGTTTATTTGGATACCGTGGGGCTCACATCGGTCAATTCGGACAGTCCCCTGGAAGGGGCGCTGTGTCGAGATATGGCGTGCTCGAAAGATATTTGTCCACCGGCCTGAATTGCATATTACATTGTCTCCCGCGCTGCTCTGATCTGCACGCAGAGGCAGGCATGTTGACAGGCTTTCGGCAGGTTCTTGTCGGCAGATTCTTGTTGATAGGCCAAGAATCCGGCTGCATAGTTTCGTTTTCGGAGCTTCGGCGCCAGCCAGTGCAATGGCAGCTATCTGCTGTGCATATCAGCAAGCTTCCATCCGTGTGGCATTTCCAGCGCACCGAAACTCCTCACCCGTCACATACTGTTCGCCGTATGAGAGTTGAAGCCTACTCATATGCGACACCACACACGAAGAGGCTCTAGCGCTACTGTTTTGGACACTGAAAGCAGCTGTGGAGAACCATTGTGGACCAGTTCTGCTTGCACCACTCTCGATAGCATGCACGAATTAAAACATTTGGTGGAACTGCAAGAATTCGCCATTGTTGCGCAGTTTTCATCTTAAAAGGAGGCAACAATTGCGCAGGTTCCACAAAATAAATTTCATTTTCATGCGAACGGTTTTGGCAGTTTTGGGGGGGCCATTCGGATAATTTGGAAGTCGACATTCGGATAATTTGGACGTTTTTTTTCACCCCTTAAGTCCGAATTGACGAGATTTTACTGTACGCAAAACAGGGCCGCGGTGGAACAGCATTGAACTAAGTAGCACGGTCGTGCATTGTGAAGCATTGCTCCATTGCATTACATGCCTCTGCAAACCGGTAGGCTCAACCTCCTCACCAAGCGTCGTCTACTAGTTAAGCACTGTTCACTCTCATCACCTTTGTCCGTGCGGGCATGCGTGTGTCCGTCTGTCCGTGCATGCATGTGTGTGTGCACGCTTGCGATATCTCTTGATAGTACCCATAAAAGGTGGCACCCTCATGCAACCTGGCAGATGGTGGTTAAGTTAATGATTGCTCGCGGGAGGTTGCTCAGGAGGAGCAAACTGGATCGCACAAACCCCACCAGTGGCAGCAACTGCTGTTATAGGGCAGGACAGTGGCACACCGCTTAACTGCTGCACCACTCCACCAGAAGTGCTATAGGACCCCCAGGGATCTATGAATGTAAAATTGAGATTCACCTCATGTAGACGGTTGGCGCATCCGTTGCAACCTGATGGGGTAGCTGGTGAGGGAGAGGAGCGCGGGCAGTGGTAGGGCAGCGACTGCCTCCACGAAGTTAGCGTGCATATCAGAAGGGGGTGCGGGTGTCGTCATGGCAGCGGCTACGTAGAGCCATGCAGAGGTAGAATTGCCAGGTTACATCACGCCGCGGGGCGGCTGCGTTCACGAAGTGAGTGGGCGGGCTTACGCCTTCTCACACGTAAGCAGTCTTAAGTGTCTCTGCCAACTTTTTTGTCTGACAGTTCCATTCTGAACTTCCTTTGATTTTGTAAATGGCGATGGCAATTCCTTTTGTAAGCACAGCTCTAAATACCACAATTGTTCTTTAGTGACTTGTAAATCGAATGCTTGGGCTGAATAAAAGGGCAATGTAAGCTAAAGGCGACTTTTGACTGCACAGGAATCACACATTATATCACGGAAGAAAAAAAAAATGGTAATTCATCTGTCGAGAATTAAATTCGCAAAAAAAAAACCGAAAATGTTGTTCCGAGACAAACGCCAAAAAAAGTCTGCCTAATTCTCAAAAAATGAGAACTGTAAAGTCCAACACCTAAGTATAGCCCATGTTTTAGCTGTTGTGGTCGTTGTGGCCAAAGGGTTGTGGGGACAGAGTGAAGGAGTGTTGAGAGAGAGGAGAAAGGTCGAGGGGCACGTTGTAAGGAACTGGCATCGGAATGAGTGAAGTGTGCAAGAGGGAAAGGGAGAGGAGGAAGTGCATTGCAGTAGTTCCCCTATTGGGAGGGAGGGGAGCTAGCGCTAGCGTCGGAGCTGTGGCTTCCAGGAGAGAACAGAGGAGTGCCAGAGGAAAAGGAAGGGGAAGCGTGTGCAGTCCTAGCAGTATGCGAGTTCGGAAAGACACAATTAAAAGGTGAACATTAAAAGCAAGTTTGAAAAGACAAAAACTAGAATCGTACTGCTAATGCAGAAATGTGCATTAGATTGTGTGATCACCTGTCAATTTTTTTTTATTCCATTAAAGTAGTCAAAGCCTCATCATGCTCCAGACAGTTCTGAACTTCAAAAGAGAATGCTAGGGACAGATGATGAAAAGGTGTTTGTAGGTGTCATGCAGCTTCCATTTGGTGTTTTATATTGTAGTGCTGTACAACTTCCATAGTTTGAGTTGCAGGACAGTTTAAGGTGTGCTTAAATAAATTGTAATTGAAATATATAGCACACTCCTTTGTAATGGGGCACTGATGTTCTGCATAGAAAGATGCATCGTGACAGCATTGAATGTGCACTGTTGGTTACAGTTGTACTGCTTAAGGGCTCAAGTTTAATTGACCATCTTGTTGTTTCTCTCTAATATTGTTGTATTCCTGACCACTATGCATCCTGAATTAACCACCTGCTGCTGTACAACTTCCATAGTTTGAGTTGCAGGACAGTTTAAGGTGTGCTTAAATAAATTGTAATTGAAATATATAGCACACTCCTTTGTAATGGGGCACTGATGTTCTGCATAGAAAGATGCATCGTGACAGCATTGAATGTGCACTGTTGGTTACAGTTGTACTGCTTAAGGGCTCAAGTTTAATTGACCATCTTGTTGTTTCTCTCTAATATTGTTGTATTCCTGACCACTATGCATCCTGAATTAACCACCTCACATGATACAAAATCTTTATTACACAGTGAGTTGCTCCAAAAATGTGTTTGTGATGAAATCATAGGTCGAGTACTAATTAGAAACATTTAGAATGAGTGACTTTCATCTGTTCTGTGAGTCAAAATATCTTAGCAGACTGTCATTTTAGCTGACACTGGCATTAAATGCAGCGTGCATAATTGAAAAATGTTGCGACTACAGGCTTATTAGTTACTTATTGCCTTGGTCATGGCCTCATTATTGGTTTTAATGATTTGACTGCATGTTACAGTTACTAAACGCCCGTTACGATGTAGTTGCCCGACATACTCGCAAAGTTCAAAAGGGCAAAAGAGAAGAATATTAAAGGGGAACATACGCCGAATTTTGGTTGTGCGTCCTTTGTAATGATGCACAAGACATTGGTAAGCATAAATTGCCTCATAAAATTTAGCTAATGCCCACTAAATATATAATTGAATTTCTTCTCTAATGTTGTTTTGGTTTTGACAGCCGGACGGTGGCTGCGAGGTCAAAGTTGTCTTCAGGTCATATGAGGCATCAAAAGAGTTCAGTACCATAGTTGCGTTCATTCATTGCTGACCTAGCTCTTGGAGCATGCTGGTTTAAGAGTGGGAGCGAATTAAAATGGCGGAAGCAGTATAGTTACATTGCAGTTTCTTTTATGCCTATCATGACCTGTAGTCAGCTTCAAAGTCGTAGCCACCGTCATAGCAGCACGAGAGGAGAAATTGAATTATAGTATGTTTCCCAGGCACAAGTGGAATTCCTCGTTGCGATTCATGTGTACTGTCTTTTGAATTATGAGGCAGAAACAGCAAAACATACCTGCCCTACATGATTCATATATCATACCTGATAGCCAAATTTAGAGCTGATTGTTGGAGGTAGTGCTGTTTCTGACTGCTTCCTCTGAATTTCTTCATGGTGGATGTGTGAATGTGTGCAATTGTATGCATGCAAGCATCCACTGCTGTTACTCCCGCTGCCCACTCTATCTTTGGGGCCTTCTTGGTATCCACTGCCATGACTCAGTGGCAGTGGCATATGGCTGCGGAGCAGTAGGTCATGGGACGAAATTTCAGCCTTGATGGTTTTGTTTTAAAGGGACTATGCAATAAATTAATTGAGAATACATAAAGCAGATGAGAGATAGGCATTTCATCGCTCGTCACCGCAACGCAAGAATTTTTAAGCTAGCATCAATAACAACGAAGATATAGACGATTAAATATTACGCTCCTCCTCTCCCCGTCAACTCGTCCATGCGGGGCACCAGGCAAAAATAAAGAAAACAGCGCTGGGACTGGGCCCGCCCATGAATACGTCATCCGCTGACGTTCCTTTTGCAACTTCCGGTTGTTGCTCCTAGCACCCAGCAGCAGCGTCGGTGGCATGATTGCGGCATGCGTCGGGTTTCCTTGCTTGTCGTCTGTTGTAATTAGCAGTAATGAACCTGGACCTCGAGGCGCGGCTGCTCGCTCTTACGGCCGCGATGGGCATCGAGCCCTACGCGTTCACGCCTTACCGGCTGAACGCCAGCAACAGCAGCAGCGACTCGGCGAGCCACTGCGAGTGGCTCCGGAACTCCCGACCGAAGGAGGCGGCAGAGGAAAATTGAAACCATATGCGCGAAGGCAATGCCCTGGCTCGCGCTTGCCCGAGAGGGTCGCGTGGCGGCACGAGTAGACGATTTTCAAGGCTACCGGAAGTGTGCCCGTGACGTCGCGGCTGCTGTGGCTCCAGCGAATGACAGCGTGTGGTGGCCTGGCGACGTCATGGGTAGTGTGACGTCTTTGTTTCACGATTTTAGTTCCAAAATCGGTCACTACGAGCACACCAATCGGCCCGCGAAATTTAAAAAACACGGTTTTTAAAAATTCATGATAAATTGTCGGCTCAGTTCCGAAGACTCATACTTAGCGTGAATGCTTCGTAGCATCATTTCTAAGCATTGAAAACATTTACAAGCCACTTTTTATTCATTGCATAGTCCCTTTAATGGAGGTGAAATGCAAAAACACTGGTGTACTATGTTTATTTGGTGCAGGTTAGAGATCCACAGATTATCGAAGTTAATCTGAAGCCCTCCACTACAGCATATCTCATAACTGGTGTATGCACCTTTGGGGCATGAAACCCCACACGTTTACGAGGGTCATCTCAGAAGACTGAAATTGAAATTTTCCTGGCAGTTGTGAGTCAGGCATTTGTAGCTGTAAGAATGCAGCTAGGACATTGGTCAGGAGTTGGCGAGCAGAGCGTCAGCCACTGCCAAGTTGTCAAGAGAGCAATCAATGTCCTTAGGATAGTGGCATGCCTGCGTTATAAACTTCACCACATAACCTAAATGTCTTGTGATAAATTTGCTTCATTGTCATGCACCAATGTACAGTGGTGAGCAGCCCTGTCTAGAGCGCGCTGACGGTGCTCTGCGGAGCAAGTCAACGCCATCTAACGTTAGGCTCTGGGTTTGAGTTGCGCATCCCGTGCGCATGCGCGGCAAAAACAGAGGGATGCCTGCTCATCGTTTCCTTGTCCAGCCTCCACCTTGCAAGTTCGTTTTGTGCAGCCAGGGACGCGCTGCCTGCATTTGTGACGCTGTGACAGTGGCCAGGGTGTCACCATGCCGCCGTGTTCCACGAGTGTAATGAGACGGCCACGAAAGCAAGCGTGAGTGATAGCGGATGATCAGGCGTTTCTGCATCCAAGTTCCTCGATCTGTACGGATGCCAAATGCAGTGTCTCTTGTAGCTGATAACGCAGCGCAAAGACATGCCATCAAACAATACGCCTGCAACGCATGGTGCGTGGTGGTAACGCGCTAACCTTATACGGACAAAATGAAAACGGACAACAAACAACCAACTAAGCCCCATTCTTGCTCTCTTAGCCTGATGCGTGTTTGAAACGCGCTATCATCCGCTCTCACTTGCTTTTTAAACGCGCGATCACCCAATATCACTTGCACTTGCTTGGCTAGGCGCCTTGCGAAACGCGTTGGTTTTCCGGCCGTTATTACATAACATTCAGCGCGCCCCTGGCGGCATGAAGCGCAAACAATGAGAGGAATTGAGGCCAGGAACCCACAAGCAGGCATTGCTTTATTTTGGCCGCGCATGCGCACGGGGCACATAACTCAAACCCAGAGCCTAACGTTTGATGGCGCTGACTTGCTCCGCAGAGCACCGTCGGCACACTCTAGACAAGGCTGCTCACCACTGTAGTTAGGTGAATGGGTATGCCAAGCTCACAACTACCATTTCCTTACTGTAGAGGGATACCTCTCCAACCAAAACACTCTATGCTGCCTGTAGAAGCAACCCCGTATCACATTCACGCTCGCCAAAATTTCATCCTAACTCTGTCCTTAGTTGTGGGAGAGCAAGCTCATTCGACCTAATGCCATTGCAGAAATCTTTTGCCTACTCTTTGCCCAGCACATCTGCATTGTGGTGAGGGAAGAATGTAGTAAATGTGGTCTTTGTTGGAGGTGCTTGGGCTTCTCCGCGCACTACCACGGACTGCTGCCCTGTCGCTTGTGTAGGCAGCCTGCGTGCTTGTGGCAAGGGTAGCTCATCGCATCATGAGACCTGGCGCACTAATGAAGTCTCCTTCTTCTCTCACACAATCTTGTGTGCTTTTCCCTGTGTAGTAGTGTGACACCAGAGAGCCCCCAAGAGGGAACTTCAGAGAGCGGTGGCCTCCTTGTGCACCTGGTGGCTCTGTTGGTGGCCTCGCCATTGACGCTGGACATTCATGTGCACCAACATGTGCTCACCACAGCTGGTCACCTGCTGGCAGGTGAGTGCTTGCAGCCTGTTCAAGACCCACTGCCATGTATAAATGAGGCGACCGCTGGTGGCGTTCGTTCTGGTTGACTTTGAACTGACAAACCACATTATGATCAGAATAATATGTCGTGTAACGTGTGTGTTAAAATTTTTTTCTGTTCTGCTGTTTGCTTTATTGCGAGCACATGCACTTTTTATACTTGCATCACAACTGTATTTTAGCATGCAGCTCTTAGGTGCCCGTTCTGCATTTCGCGTAGTCACCGTTATCAGCATAGTCGGCGTAACACACCACCTGACAGGTGGCCTACACCCAGGTGACAGGTGTGACAGGTGATAGCAGAGCGAAAGGCAACTTGCCACGGTGAGTGTGGAGAAATCGACAACCGGAAGGTGGCTGCCACGGGAAGATCCCGGAGGGTGGGTAGCAGCGTAAGACGCCACCTGCCACCCCTGGCAGGTGTCACGAGAAGAGCTGCGCCCAATTTTCGCATTACCGACTATCTTAATCGTCTTCCGTTTTTCGTCTCTTTCTCTCTTTTCTTGTTTGTGAATTTCTTTGGCTTGATAGTGTCAGTAGCAAATAAAAATGAACGATAAATGCAGTAAAACCTCGATACGGTTTTAAAAAATTGCGTAAAAAACTTATTTTCCGGGAAATCATATTGCCGCGAATATTTGCAGTGTGTTCGTTTTTCAAATCTGCCGCCACATCACTTTATCGCTTTGTTTGCTACGCAAGACGCGACTAGATTTATCTCGATCGATCGCAGCCAGGCAGAGCTGATTCTACGTTGTTCCGGAATGTTCTAGTAACTTTGCGCTCTTTATCTCAAAAGTTCGCTATCAGCTTTAAATTGAGCACGGCCGACAGCGGCCGGCATTCTGTTCGACGACCGCCGAGCACGCTTGTCGCTTCGCCGCCGCCGAGTGATTCAGTCCATTTTGGGTGCAAGTCAGCCCAATAAACAGTTCTTTTAGAAGACTCTTTCGTCCGTCTTCATCGCTGCTTCGACTGCCGTCACCACTACGTGACATCTGGTGGAGGTGCGGGGTAGCCTTCCATGTTCCGGACGCCCCCTTCAAATCGTGAAGCCAGCCCTGAGCGCTTCGCACCCGAGTACAAGCCAGCAGCTCAGCGAGCCAGCCAACATCTCCAGGGAGAGGAGCCTGAGTTCGGGAAACTGCCGGACCGCACAAGACAGCGAAAAGACGCGGCTACGAGCACCGCAACCTCGCCGAAGATGTTGACACCGATCATACTGCAGCAGCCGCGGGTGCCGCCAACTTTCAATGGATCCCTAGGCGAAGACCCTGAAGAATGGTTGGATCAATTTGAGCGCGTGGCGTCATTCAACAAGTGGGATGATGCGGCAAAAATTGGACACGTGTTCTTCTCATTGGATGGCTCTGCACGCACGTGGTACGAAAACTACGAGTCGTCCCTTACGACATGGGAGCTATTCAAGAGAGAACTATTGAAGGTATTCACCAGTGTCGAACGACTCCTCGAGTCCAGGATCCAGCTTCCGAATGAGCCCGTCCGCGGTTACGTTGAGGAGATGAAGCGCCTATTTCGCCACGCCGACCCTGGGATGACCGAGGAAAAGAAAGTTCAGTTTTTAATGCGCGGCGTAAAAGAACAACTCTTTGCAAGCCTCGTCCGCCAGCCGCCAAAAACAGTCTAGGAATTCATGCAAGAAGCCTGCACGATTGAGAAGACCCTCGACGTCCGAGCTCGGCAGTACAATCGTCCTTCCTCTGCCTGTGCAATCCATTCGGACACGCCGGCCACCACCAGCGCCAGCTTGCGGGAAGTCATCCGCGAAATCGTCCGAGAGGAGCTACGCCGATTACTGCCATCCTCCCCAGAGCCACAAGCAGCGACTCTGATGGACGTGGTACGGGAAGAAGTGCAACAGGCACTTGGCACCCCGACGGCCACAGAACCCCAGCCATGACCTACGCCGCTGCAGTAAGGACTGCCCAGCCCCAACAACCCCCACGTCCTCCCCGAGATGAGCCACTTGTTCCACAACTCCGCCTCCCCGCCCCCGCCTGCCCAGCCTATGACCGACGCTCAAGCCCCAGGAAATGCGACGCCTGGAGGACTTCCGACAACCGGCCGTTGTGCTTCCATTGCGGTGAGGCTGGCCATATTCTTCGTCACTGCCCGTACCGACGTATCGGTCTTCGAGGATTTGCCATTAACGCCCCACGACCACGCTTCGGGCAACGTCCGCAGGAAATCGACGAGTACCTGCGTCGAGAAGAGTACACGCCGAACCGCTTTTCGCGCTCACCATTGCCATCAACCTCGCGCTTTGCGTCGCCATGCCGCAGCTACGCAGCCGCGGTACGAGGAAGGTCTCCCAGCCCCCGTAGGGGAAACTGAAGGCAGCAACCTCTGGAGGTGAGGTTGCTCAAGAGCGAAACGCCGAAGATGCTCCACCGACCACGCCCCATGAAGACGCTGCACCCGCGACGCCGCACGAAGAACCGGCACTCGCTGCACCGACGCCGCACAGAATGAGAACCCCGACCATGACGCAGGCTGCCTTGAAAACGACGCCGCCACCAAGAAGAGCTTCGACCAGACGCCCCACCCGCGACTCGCATACGCTACGAAGCCGTGACCCGACGCCAAGAGCGACGTGCAATGCAAGAGCCAGGACCTCTGACTTAGAAGTGACTATCGACAGCCGGAAAGTTACTGCTCTAGTCGACACAGGAGCCGATTACTCTGTGATGAATTGAACATTCGCTGCGCAGCTGAGAAAAATCACAACGGCTTGGGACGGCCCACAAATTCGCACCGCAGGGGTCCACCTCATTACGCCATCAGGACGATGCACAGCGCGAGTGACTGTCAAAGGACATACCTATCCTGCGACCTTTGTTGTGCTACCGCAATGCTCCCGCGAAGTGATCTTGGGTATGGATTTCCTTAATGAGCATCAGGCGATCATCGATCTGCGATCCAAGCTGATCACGCTTTCGACGGACGAAGCCATCGCTTCGATGAAAACTCGGGAAAATAATGTTGCCCTGAGTGTCCTGGAGGAAGAAGTGAGCGTCCCACCCCGATCAAGCGTTATCCTGTCCGTAGGCGCCACGAAAGCCATTAACGCTGAAGCCATCATCGAGGGCAACATGCAGTTGCTCCTAGACCGAGGAATCAGCATCGCAAGAGGCATCGCACATTTGCGCAACGGCCAGACCGAAGTACTGCTGACTAACTTCAGCGAAGAATACCGGCACATTAACAGAGGAACGACGATTGCTTTCTTCGACGAAATATCTGACGTACGAGACTCCTTCGCCCTCTCCGACCCCTCTGCAGAAGTTTCGCCTGACCAAGAGAACTCGCCCACTTTCGACATCAACCCAGCCCTGCACCGGAACAGACAAGACCAGATCCGCAATCTGCTTCAAAGCTACAGTGAGTGTTTTTCGACATCGCCGAAGGTGCGACAGACGCCAATTGCCAAGCATCGCATTATAACGGATCAACACGTCCGACCTCTCCGTCAAAGCCCCTACCGTGTGTCACCGCGAGAACGACAAGCCATCCGGGACCAAGTCGAAGAAATGCTTCGCGACGACATCATCCAGCCTTCAAACAGCCCATGGGCGGCACCGGTTGTTCTAGTGAGAAAGAAAGACGGCGCACTTCGATTCTGTGTGGATTACCGCCGCTTGAACAACATAACAAAGAAGGACGTCTACCCCCTCCCCCGCATCGACGACACACTGGACCGCCTCTGCAACGCCAAATATTTCTCATCGATGGACCTCAAGAGCGGCTACTGGCAAATTGAGGTCGACGAAAGAGATCGCGAGAAGACAGCATTCATCACTCCGGATGGGCTGTTTGAGTTCAAGGTGATGCCATTTGGTCTCTGTTCCGCACCAGCGACGTTTCAGCGAGTAATGGATACAGTGCTGGCAGGCCTGAAGTGGCAAATTTGTCTGGTATATTTAGATGATGTCGTTGTCTTCGCCTCAAACTTTGAAGAGCACCTCACAAGACAAGACTTCGAACAGTACTAGACGCAATCAAGTCGTCTGGCCTAACCTTGAAAGCAGAGAAATGCCACTTTGCCTACGAAGAGCTGCTGTTTCTAGACCACATCGTTAGCAAGGAAGGAGTACGCCCAGACCCGTAGAAAACAGCTGCTATTGAACAGTTTCAACCGCCGGCCGATAAGAAAGCAGTGCGCAGATTTCTCGGACTATGCGCATATTACCGACGATTTGTGAAAAACTTTTCGCGCATCGCCGAGCCCCTGACCCAACTGACGAAGGCAGACGTGCCATTTAAATGGGAAGCGCCGCAAGAAGAAGCCTTCAAGGAACTTCAGCGTCGTTTACGGTCCCCACCGATTCTTGCGCATTTTGATGAAAACGCCGGTACTGAAGTTCATACCGACGCAAGCAGCGTGGGACTAGGCGCCGTCCTTGTTCAAAAAAGTGACAGGATGGAGAAAGTCATCGCATACGCTAGCCGATCCCTCTCCAAGGCCGAGGCTAACTATTCGACAACTGAGAAGGAGTGCCTTGCCATCATCTGGGCTACGTCGAAATTCCACCCCTTCAACGACCGTTCATGGTGGTCAGCGGCCACCACGCGCTCTGCTGGCTTGCCAATTTGAAGGACCCCTCTGGCCGACTCGCTCGATGGAGTCTGCGTCTCCAGGAGTTTGACGTCACCGTCGTTTACAAGTCCGGACGCAAGCACTCTGACGCCGATTGCCTCTCATGAGCCCCTGTAGATGCACCGCCGCCGGACGACGATGAGGACGCCTTCCTGGGACCCATCAGCCCCAGCTCTTTTGCTCAGCAGCAACGCTCGGACCCCGAACTAAAAGGCCTCATCGAGTACCTGGAAGGCAAGGTTTCTTCACCCCCCAGCTTCATTCAAGCGAGGACTGTCTTCCTTCTGTGTGCAGAATGAGGTCCTTGTGAAGAAGAACTTTACAGCGAACAAAACAGCCTACCTTCTTGTTGTACCTACTTGTCTCCGCGAAGAAGTTCTACAGGCTTCACACGACGAGCCGACAGCTGGACATCTCGGACCCTCCGCCGCATTCAAGACAAGTATTACTGGCCCCGACTGTCTGCCGATGTTGCACACTATGTGAAAACCTGCCGAGATTGTCAGCGACGAAAGACTCCTCCCACATGACCAGCAGGATTTCTGAACCCCATTGAACCTCCCTCAAGGCCCTTTCAGCAGATTGGCATGGACTTGCTTGGCCCTTTTCCAACGTCAACATCTGGAAATAAGTGGATCATCATAGCGACTGACTACCTGACCCGCTACGCCGAGGCGAAAGCCCTACCGAACGGAGCAGCAGCAGAAGTCACCAAATTTTTCGTGGAGTGCATTCTTCTTCGACACGGCGCCCCCGATGTGCTCATCACGGACAGAGGAACAGCATTCACGGCGGAACTAACGCAAGCCATCCTGCGCTACAGCCAAACCAGCCACTGGAGGAAAACTGCATACCATCCGCAGACCAACGGACTGACCGAGCGCCTGAACAAAACCATCGCCGATATGCTCGCTATGTATGCCGATGCTGAACACAAAACCTGGGATGTCATCCTGCCTTACGTCGTCTTCGCCTACAACACCGCAGTGCAGGAGACCACCCAGATGACGCCTTTTAGGCTCGTCCATGGCAGGGAGGCCACGACCACGCTAGACGCCATGCTGCCCAACGTCACAGAAGAAGAGAACGTTGACGTTGCCGCCTTCCTTCAACGCGCAGAAGAAGCTCGAAGGCTTGCCCGATTACGGATCAAAGATCAGCAGCGGTCCGACGCCAGACGCTACAACCTACGAAGACGCAATGCGGAATACAAGCCAGGAGACCAAGTGTGGGTGTGGACGCCCATTCGCTGCCGTGGATTGAGTGAAAAGCTTTTGCGCCGCTATTTCGGCCCGTGCAAGGTTCTTCGTCGGCTGGGTGAACTGGATTATGAAGTCATCCCTGACGCAATGACTGCATCCCAGCGACGCCGCGTACGACCAGAAGTTGTCCATGTAGTCAGTCTGAAGCCGTATTATGCGCGCTAAAGGCCGCTGCATTTCCATGCTCTATTTTCGCAAGATCCGTTTTTTTTTCCTTACTAGTTGCATTATTTGTTTTAATGCATTGGGTCGATGCTTCTTTGAGAGGGGAGTAATGCCGCGAATATTTGCAGTGTGTTCGTTTTTCAAATCTGCCGCCACATCGCTTTATCGCTTTGTTTGCTACGCAAGACGCGACTAGATTTATCTCGATTGATCGCAGCCAGGCAGAGCTGATTCTACGTTGTTCCAGAATGTTCTAGTAACTTTGCGCTCTTTATCTCGAAAGTTCGCTGTCAGCTTTAAGTTGAGCACGGCCGACAGCGGCCGGCATTCAGTTCGACGACCGCCGAGCACGCTTGTCGCTTCGCCGCCGCCGAGTGATTCAGTCCATTTTGGGTGCAAGTCAGCCCAATAAACAGTTCTTTTAGAAGACCCTTTCGTCCGTCTTCATCGCTGCTTCGACTGCCGTCACCACTACGTGACAATATGATCCAACTGCCTAATTTTGAAAGATGTAACTGTTGAATGGGCTAGAAAGACATTTACGGTATTGACAATTCACTGAAAAAAAATGTTGATGGTTTTCTTGGTTTTGTTTGAAAGCTGGCCCACTTCGCAACTACCTGGTATTACTTACTACTGTGAAATATTTTTGGAACGTCTGCATTCTGCTGTTTTTTTGAGGCCTCTACAATGACTTCCGAATGGCTGGTGCGCGCACTTCAAATGCACAGTGCATATCGCCGGTTACGATGCTGATTTCAGCGCTAGTCGCTGGGCCTAATTATGAAGGCCAATGCCGATAGAGCTTTTGCTTCGGCTATTTGTGGGTTCTTGACGTTTCGTCATCTTCACCTTCTTGTTCCAGGCCCTTTGGGTGCAGTTGCCAACTGACGGTGCGGGGTGGGCGCTTTTATTTTTCTTTCTTTTTCTTGCCTATTCTAACACATGTGGGTGCAGTGTAGTTCCCACAGCGGCACGTTCGCTATCGTGTCTAAACTTAGTCCTAACCAATGCGTTGTTGGTGACATGTTGACGGCAGTACAGCCATCATACGCCGAGCTCGTGAAAGCAGTCATCGCCCATCATCTGTGTATACACGACGCGCGGCGAGATATAGTCATGAGGAGCTTCAGAATTTGCACAAAACTACTGACCTCTTCCTCCAGCATATCGGCAATAAGTTAGTGATTTTTTTTTCACTAAAATTTTATTTTTCTGACTGCCCGATTTTTCTAATGTTTTCGTTGTCCCTAGGGAGTTTGAAAATTGCTTTTCGACTGTAAGTGTGTATCTCAGGTAAAAGAGGATGGGGCGTCTCCAAGGCAATTACTGATCTATTGCTTGAGTCAATCTATTTGTTCACTGCTATATTGCAGGGGCCTGCTTTAGATGCATCAGACCTCAGGACATTGAAGCCATGGCAAGCCAAGAATGCGAGGAACCATGGGCATCCATGCGGGACCGTCACCTTGTGCCCCTGTTGGACAAACTGTTTCAGCACACTATGAGGTATGTTGTGTATCAGGCTAACCCTTTTCTGCAAGAGTTGCATGCCTTCACAGGAGCTCTTTGTGAATTTATTTTACTGAAGTGAAGCCAAAGAAATTTTTGATGTTCGAGTTGCATGTCTTCACAGGAGGTCTTCGTGGATTTATTTCATTTCACTTACTAAAGTAAAGCCAAATAAATTTTTTATATTCCTGATGGATTTCTACATAAATTCTTGTCAAGAAAAAAAAAGAAATTAAAAGTGCTGCAAAAACATCAACATAGACGCATGTCACGGATCTCCCTGGAGAACACTCGGACTCAAAGAATGCACTAGGCGACGGGTGTACCCACACAAACGCACATTTAATACACCCTACATGGCACACACACTAGAACACAAAACTAACACAAAACACAAAGACTATAAATACACACGACCCGGGCACACTGCTACTAGCGTCTACTACTAGTGTTTTACTATTAGCGGTCGGCGTTCGTGCTCACGGTTGGTTCGGTGTGGCTGCGGCGTTGTATGGATCCAGTAGGCGGCGTCGAGGCGGCGTTGGGCTGGCGTCACTGGCTGCGTCGTACAAGCTCCAGGTGCAAGCGCCCGTGGAGGTGATGCCAGTGTTGTAGGCGTTGGGGGCACCACCCGGATGGGTGGCAACAGTGCTGGAGACACCTCTGGCCGTAGCAGGTGGTAGCGTCCTCTGTTGACTCCCCGGAAAGGGCTCAGGCCTGGCAGGAAGTCCACGATGCGATGTCGTAGAACGCGAGCTCACCGGAGCAGTAGCCGGCGTCACTCTCTTCCAGCCGATGTGTCCCTGACCTGCCGGAGCCTCCGCTTCTCTGCTGTTCCCCCTGTGCCTCGCTCTCGCTCGCCCTTTTATAGCCTCGGTGTTAGTCCACGTAAGCCTTATCGTCGTCTTATCCTTATCGTCGTCTTAGCCTTATCCACGTCACCGTATGCTTCTCCACCAATCATCTCTCTCCACCTCAACGAATGCTTCTTCCTCTTCTTTATTCTTCGGTTAATTCGTGTCGTCTTCTTCACACCTTTTTCCTTTAAAATTTAATTTAGGCTCCTTAATATATGTGACAACGCAACTATATGCACTGCATAAACATACTGAAAACTAAACATTTTGACAGATTTGCCTGCCTGGTTGGGTTTGAGACTTATAATAAACTCTAACACATCTCCAACCAAAAACCTTTAATTTGAAACCCAACGTTTCGGAGCCTCCTTCTTCAGGGGTGACTGGGGACAGTAGCTTGCATCTTGGTATGCATGGAGGGGAGCAGGAGGTCAAAGAACGAAACCTGCGATGCAAAAGGTGCAGGGGCGCCTTAACCTGAGTCAAATATCGTCGCCAGACGTGCCGACGACCCAGCAAAGCCAAACCATGAGCCAACCAGGCTAAGCACATGCTTTCGCACATCTACTCAACTACACTAAAACCCTACCACTTTTTTAGTTTCTGGCATTCCTTGTAGCATTTCGCAGTCATTGTTATCTTTCTCCACTTTCTGTAGACTAGGTATTGATTCCACTGTCCTGAGTGGACAGTCAGCTTGCAGCTGTTTATTGTACGTACACACAGTGTTACGTCTGACATGTTCTGATAATGTATGGCATAAGTGTTCTCGTAACTGTTAATGAGCAGTTAATTTTCACTCTGCCTTGGACTGTGTTCTTCTATAAGTGGTTCATTTGTTCTCTTAGGTTGCTGAATGTGTTTGCACATACTCTGGAAGAACAAGCATCGCCATCCCGAGGCGGACTGGGCCTTTCGGGTGGTCCTGCTCTCAGCCCAATCCGGCGTCGCAGCAGAGTCCGGGAGGATGCTGCACTAGCAACCACAGGCACTGCCACAGTCAGGGGCAGTACGAGCAAGCTCACATCAGGTACATGTGCTATTCACGCAACACTACTGGAATTCACAATGGCATAAGTTCATCTCACCTGCAAGTAACTTCTTGTGTGATGTCTGCCATGGTCTCGCAAGGAAATGTTACAGTGGCTGAGCAAAGAAATATTACATTTCTAGTGCACAGTTGGTTTCTCATACATTGGGAATAGACGTTTTTCAGTGGCTTGCTTGCAAGGTTAGGTTTGGTGATGTTTGTTCTATATGCAGCAATGCCATCTGTAAATTGAGCAAGCAGACACTGTAGGTAAAGTCATCTGCAAATTAACTGCAACAGTCCGATTTCGGGCCTTGGTTGTATGTGGCACTATGTGATGAAGTGTTGAGAAACTTTACTCTTGTGCGTAGCAAGAGAATATGTGTGCCACTTGCATATTTTCAGCATCTTCTGAGGTGTGTATGCTTCACTACGGCACATTGTATGCTTCACCAGAGCATAGAATGTGTCGAGGGGCATGTGCTTGTGTCACCTCATTTATTTCAGTTATGACTGTACCTCAAGAAATGGCGGTTTGCTCCACCAGATGAAATTGGCTGCTTTTCTGCACTGTGGTTATTAAATAAGCCAAGCTTTTTTTTTTAAAAAAAAAAAACTTGTAGTGGCTTGACACAATTTCAGGACTGCTGGACATTACTATTGCATGTTATTTGTGTTTATAATTCTCAAAGCTTGTTCTTTCTTTTTGCACTGCTTGCTGAATAACTTGTGTTTTTTGTGAGAGGGGAGCTCAAGCACATTGATACCACTGTGTTTGGACTTTGACTTTTCTTACCTTTTGTTTGTATACCACAGTGTTGGACTTTGCTTACCTTTTATTTGTTTTTATTTTTCATGGAGAACTCGACAAGACCAGCAAGTCACAAGTGGGTCTAGGCCACTTTACATCCCTACCACAGTACATGAAGCTGTATGAAGTCCTCAAGGCAGCCCATTCCAACTACAAGGCATGAACCTATTATTTTAATATGCTTGACAGTGCACTTCAATTTTAAGTCTTTTAAAACCACTTTGAATGTATTTAGTTATTGTTTGTTATATTGTGCCTGTTTTAGCCTGAAATGATGCTAGAAATTTGTGTTTATGGCTGATGTGCAATCTTGGACTCCTGCTATAGGTTATCAGAATATCTTTTCCGAAGTATTTATTTGTTGCTTCCTTAAAATGCTGAAGTAAACTGCAGGTAGAATTGTTTGCGATGTCCTATTTAATATGCACATAGTATGTTTTGAAGAAGTCAAACCAAGTCAATTTTCCCGTATGGATAATGGTGGGTAGTATTTTTTTCACATGCTCAGTTTGTTATGGTCACTGGCACTTTATCTGGGAACAGACACAAACAGGAAGCTCTGTCCTAACTATCAGCCATACGGTAGGCTTGTGCGAATACAGTAAAACCTCGTTAATTCGAACTCAAGGGGGACCGGAAAATTGTTCGAATTAAGCGGAGTTTGAATTAACGAGCGGGCGCTAAAAAAAGTGGCCATCACGCCCGGCAGCACGGGCCGAAGCTAAAACAGGCATATCTGAGATCGTTATCTCTTACTACGCGCTACTACACATTTGCGGTGGGCGATTGCGCGAATTAAAATCAGAGCCCGAATGTCGAAGGAAATAAAGTTAATTTGTTCATGCGGTTGGAGCTAACATCAAAATGCATTCGCGTAAGCAGCAAGCTTAATGATTAAATATGACACTATGCTTCAAAAACATGTTTATTAACAGCAGATTGGCAAAGCATATCAAAGAGAAAAATAATCGGTGATGCGCATTTGTTTTCGTTTTCTTTGCCGTGACTCGACTAGCGTCGTCTGCAACTTGCCCAACAGCTCCAACGCAGCGTCCGAATTATCATCGGCGGAGAAGTAGCGCGCAGCCAGATCGAGTGCTGACGCTGTTTCACATGCACTCGGGGGTGGCAATGGATCGTCGCCTCCGTCGGACTCGTCGTCGCTGTCAGCTGTGCTCGCCGCGCCCGAGTTGTGCGGCATCTGGTCACCGCAGGCCACTTCAATAATCTCGGCATCGCTTAACGGCCCCGATGTCTCCACGCCGCTGTCAACGTCTACGAAGCTCTGGAAGTCAACACCCTCCGATAAAGCAGCGTAGGCAGGGTGCAGCGCAACGGAGTCATCACACTGAGCATCCAGCCTGTGCTGCAGGCTTCTGGGCCTTCAATGAAGCCGCACTTTCGATAACAGTTCGCGACTGTGTCCGCCTTGACAGCATTCTACGATGTTGCCAGCATGTGGCAGGCTCCGAGGAGATTGACGTCGTACTATTTTCCGCTGTCCATACACACAAGAATCCGCTCTAGGAGGTGGCGCCTGTACAGTGTTTTGAGGTTTTTAATAACCCCAAGGTCCATAGGCTGCAGCACAGCCGTAGTGTTTTTCGGTAGAAATGCCAGACGGATCGCCTTCAGTCCGCTGATGTCGCAATGGGCTGAACAGTTGTCGACGAACAACAGAACATTCCTGTTCTGTGCCGCGAACTTCCTGTCGAGTGTGCGCAGCCAATCCGTGAAAATTGCTCGCGTCATCCACGACTTTCTGTTGAAAGTATAATCAACAGGGAGAGTTTTTCGCCCTTTAAAGCAGCGAGGCTTTGCTGCTTTGCCTATAACTAGCAAGCGGCACCGTTCCGTGCCAGTTGCGTTTGCGCACACCAGCACCGTCACTCTTTCCTTGCTTCTCTTCCCGCCTGAACACGTGTCGCCTTTGTAACTGACAGTCTTGTTCGGCAGCAACTTAAAATAAAGCGCGGTTTCATCTGCATTGAACACATCGCTGAGCGAGTAATCGGCAAGGTAGTCCTTTAGTTGACCTGAGATCCAATTTTGACACGTTTCTTCATCGACTGCGACTGCCTCTCCACAAACGCTTTTGAACCTAAGTCCGTGACGGGCCTTGAAACGCGACAACCAGCCTTCCGACGCGCTGAAGTCACTTATGCCCATCTGGCTGGCGAAGTCCACTGCCTTTGCGGCAATTATTGGTCCACTTAGCGGAATGTTCCTGCTGCGAACGTCCTTAATCCATGCCATTACAGCATCCTCCATCTCTGGATGAGCCGATGTTCTTAGTCGTTTCCGCGAGGGCTCCATCTCCTTTTGATACGCATTGAAGATCGAGTCCTTGTTCTTGAGGTATGTGGACAGCGTGCATTTCTTGACTGCAAACTTCTCTGCAATCGCTGTCTTTGTTAGGAGACCACGTTGACCTCCTGTAATATCTCCACCTTCGTCTTCAAATCCTTTGCGGAGTACTTTCCTCGGTTTGCCATGATTGGCACAGTCGATGAGACGTCACCAGCGAGACACCAAACAAACGAGGAATATCACGCAACACAAACTTCGCTAGACACCGCGGCAACAAAGACTAGGCGCAAGAGGGGCCGGGTGCTGCGTGCAGGATGAAGGAGAGTCTTCGCTTCCTGAGCTGCACAAAAAAAGGGTACCGGAAGTCACGCGTTCTCGCAAGGGCTACTGGGAGAGTTTAGCCGACGGCGCAGCCAATAGAACGCTGGGCGCAGCGGCGTCGTCTGCTGCATGGGCAGGCGCGCTGGTACGGCGCCCAAGTAGAGGGAAGCGGGGGAACGGGGAGGGGAGGCCCGCTTGATTGAAACGTTTATTTCCATCAGAAAAAAAGCTCGGCTTCAAAAAAATGTGACGTAACCGCCTCTCCCGAGTACTTCCTTCCTCCATGGTCGCGTGCGTCTCCAATGGTCACGACCGCCTCGGCGCAGCGGAAACCTGCAACGGCTTGCGCCGGAGCCACCGTGGCCGGAGCATAGGCGGCGCCCGCGGTAGGGTGGCTACCCGCGTGACCGCGCGTCAGCCAAAAATAGAAAAGCCAATGCTTCAACGCTCCGGCAGCGAAAACCTGTTACGGCATGCACCGGTGGGTTGGTTCGGGCAACGAAATTCACGTCTCACCTCGTGCGTGCTGACATGCGTGCTGGCTTATTTTTTTTCTCATCCTGCATTTTTTTTTAAATTTTCAGCGCATTGTATTTGCTACGAGGTGACTTCTATATGCGAGGAGCAATGCCAGCCATCGGCGCCTAGTTTGAATTAACCGACGTGGATACCGGCATATTCGAATTATCGGGAGTTTTGACCCATTGAAATACACAGGGTTTTGCCGGGACCCGGCCGTCAGTTCGAATTAACCGGAAGTTCGAATTAAGCAATTTCTAATTAACGAGGTTTTACTAGTGCTTTTTTGGTTCGAAACGAATTCGATGCGAATAGTAATTCTTCTCGAATAATTTCGAAGTGAATACTTCGAATAGTAGGAAGTAAAGAAAAAAAAACGGCAGAGGGCTAAGGTCAGGGATTTATTCAAGAAAAGTCAACAACTTGATTATTTAAAAAAATTACAAATTTTCGTGCAAAAACACTACCTGTTCCACATGCTGGGGTTTGAGGTGCTCCCTTCTGCAGCTTACAATGGCTCCTGCAGTCGAAAAAAGCCTTTCACTTCCTCTCTGGGTGGCTGGTATCGAAAGATACCTACTGGCAGCTGCAACCAGGGTTGGGTAAAGGTGGCTGCCTTTGCTTTTCCACCACACAAGGGGGTCCTCGGACCGTGAAAGAAGGGGGCCCTTCTAGTACCCAGCAACCTCATTCGAGATTGTACGGCTTGACTGATGATGTGAACGCGAACTGAAGTGTGTAAAAGTACTCCACGCAGAGTCCCCTGATGGGTCTGCAGAGCAGGTGCTGTTCTCACTTGTTGCTGTACCATGTTGATCAGCTAGCACACTCTCTTCTGCTGCCGTTGTGAGTAGAGTGAACGCCCATTGCTTTGCGGGTCGTGCAGCATAGCAGAAATCTTTGTATCTAGGATCGACCGACGTTGCTAATGCAGGAAGGCATGACATCTTGATATCAGGGAATCTTGTCTTGATGCTACGCAAAAGGCCTGAGGCAAGCAATGCTGCCTCACCACCTTCGGAAACATGTTCAGCTAGAACCACCTCGATACACTGCAATAGGGGAATGACTTGTGACAGCGTGGGATATCTGTCCCCAGACAGTTCAGTTGTGGCATGGTCAAGTGGCTTCAAGGCTTGCACTGCTGCATTCATAAGCGCTTCCACTCACTTGTGTTCAAGTTTGGAACTGCGTCAGATTCTGAAAGTTCTATACAGTGATGACCGTACGGAACTTCACGAGCCTGGCCATCATGGCATGCTCACTGTTCCATCGCGTCGGGACATCTTGTATAACCTGCGCTTTGTCTGTCGATTTGTGTGCCTCTCGTCCCGTCTTGTTCGCGCAGTTTATACCCTTTCTGTTCATCATGAACCAACTAGCCCACCAGAATGTCCTTCTTCAAGAGGGTTCAGCCGCATGTTTCTCTGAATTTCCTGAAGCCGTCCTCGGGCCTTGGCACTTCGTTTGTATCTAGCCACAATCGCTCTGGCCTTAGCACAGAGCTGCAAAAACCCTGACACTTCTTTTTTGGCATCACTGACACACAACTGAAGGGTGTGTCCGAAACACTACACACCACTCCAGGACAACCATGCTACTGCAGAAGTAAAGTTCCTTTCATTATCTGTAACAACGAAGATCGGCACAATACCGTGGGTCCAAATCGGATTGCTGGCCGCATGCAAGTCCCCCATGGCGCTCTCTGAAGTGGTCCAAGGCAGCTGGGATCGATCAAATGCAGCTACGGCAGAGACAGAGTAGCCCACTAAACGCAATCGCCCACACCACCATGCCTACAAGATGCATTTTTGTACGCCTTTGTTCTGAGCTTTCCTGGTTTGGTTTAGATTGGATTGGATTGGGAAAGTATTACTGAATCCAAAACCGAAACTTCCGAAAACGCCTTCTTCCTGCCGCGTGTGGCTATTCGTTCTAGCCGAATACTTCGAAATTTCTGAACAACAAAGTTCGATTCGAAGCGAATATCGAATAGCGCATTATTCATTCAACTATTCGAAAATATCGAATATTCGCACAAGCCTACCATACAGTACTCGATTTTTGTTCATCAAATCATGGATGAGTGCTGCAGTCACGGCATGCACTGCCTTATGGTGCTTTGAATACAATATATTGCCATACCAATGTGGTACGCACGCAGCTCGAGCAACAGATGCGTAATGATGCAATCACAAGGCCAGCAGTCAGAGGCAAATGGAGATCAAAAGCGACAGAACGCTGCACCTTTCTGCCTTCCACAGTCGTGTACAGCCTGGCTGACTTGCATGAAAACCGACCAAACTGCTAATGCTCCTATAGTTAAGGATTCTGGTGCAAACACACACTCTGGAAGTTACTGGAAGTTTGCTCCCGTCCTACCTATCTATTGCCCATGAAAGCAACTGTCAACATAGGCAGGCTGGGTAAACGGCGTGCAGTTCGAATTTTCATCAGTGGAATTGACATGCATATAAATTGATGATTATTTATTTATTTTTTTTTTTGAGACATGAAGCTACATGTATCCTGGCGGGAATGAGTACTGGTGTAGGGTATGTACCATATTTGCACGATTGTAAGTTGACCTATGTTCCAAAATTTGAAAATCCAAAGTGTGAGGAGGGGTCGACTTAAAATCGCAACCAAAGCATCGCACCATAAATAAAGGCCAGATAAACGAGATATCAGGCATGCTGCAGCGTGGTTGCATTTTTGCTGCGCGGCTCCATCGCATCGCTCTTGGTGCTGGCCTTGAGCAGCTGGTATGTCAACACGAACCGGCATCTCCACCCCGCGCAAGGCGGCCGATGGTGGCTGTCAATAAGCGGCGGCAGCATCCTGATAACGCATTCGCGTTCTACTCTTAATAGGCGTCGTCGTAAGTTTTTTTTTTTACTTTCAACAGCACGCTTGGCACCCAAGGGAGCTTCGATAGTTGAGGGAAGGGCCGCTGTTCCAGTCGCAGTGGCACCCCCACTCGGAACCGCAGCGGCGCCGGGGAGTGTCGGTAGCCGACAGAAGAGCCAGCGTGCTCGCGTGTAGTTTTTCTTTGGCTCTGACGCATTCGACTGCTGCCGGCCACGTTTCGCAAGTTTTTAATGTAGTGCTTCATCATTTGTACTCCGGGTTTGGTAAGCGACCGGCGCTCATTCACGGCTACATTCAAGATGGCTGTAATTCTTTCCACCGAAAAAACGAACTGTGCGCCGGGCCGCAAGTTCGACGTTCGCAATGGGTGATACAGGTGTGGTAGCTGCAGCGAGGCAAAATTTTCAGCTGTTCCACGCGATGTCGTGGCGTGGCTGTTTGCGAAGTGCAGGATTTCGCTGCATGACGATGTTAGAAAGATAAGCTGTGGGACCGCAGCAGCGATCACAGCGGCAGCACTAGTGAGGACGATGGCGCAAGTGTGGACGAGTAGTCCAGTGACTTTCGTTTTGGAATGTGCCCACGAGTGCTCCCGCGTGCGGCAGCCGATAGCAGCTGGCGATAAGTGGAGGCCGCAGGATAGTGTTATCACATTGTATTATTAAAGGCCAAGCGTAAACGACCAAGTTTTTTTTTTTTTTTTTTTTCAGAAATGTGATGTGTGGGGAGGTCAACTTACATTCAAGTCAGCTTACAATCCTGTAAATATGGTGCTGTCTGTGGCTCAGCTGAAACTATCTTAGACTCCGCAACTAGGTTGGCTCCGCATATAAGTTGACCCCCCAGTTTCGGATAGTCTTTTCTGCGAAGAAAAAGGTAGACTTATCCGTGGCAGTGTATGGTAGTTTGCAGGTTTTTCTTTTGTCTATATCTTGTTTTTGCAACACCTGAACTTACTTCTATTGATTCTCTATAGCTTCTTTATTAACATCTTCACTGAAAATATTGTCTTCAGTGTAAGTTAAATAATGCTGCCTAATTGAGTAGCCACTGTTAAAAAGTAGGGGCGTGCAAATATTAAACTACACGAATAGGAATTGATGGCTGTTAAGAATGTGCGAATATTCTAAATTTCGAATATGAATCAAATATGTTTGGTATTCAATTCATATTCGAGAATTTCCAAATATTCGAAAAGCCAGCAGTCGTATATCGTGCTGACTTTCATAAATTCGACTGTGGCAAAACTACAATGTCCGGGCAAATTATCCGAGCCAAGTTTAAAGTTTGAGGAAAACAATACAAAGATTCTGTTCCTTTCCTTCTTCGTCATTTATCGCGTGGACTGATCAAATTTCGATGCCGCTGTGCAACATGGCTTAAGAGAATGGCTGTAGCAACACTGCTTCTCGAGTTAAAAACTGAGCACGTTCTTACTTGCTTCTGCAGTCTGAAACTTAAGGGCAGAAGCTAGTCTCAGAAAAAAAAAAATTTATTAATGAAATTAAACTATGAAATGTTCAGGGAGCAAGTATTTTTGTGTGCTGACTGTAAATCTGCCACTTAATTCCATGTAGAGCTAGCACTTGTGCAGTTATGTAATATGTTATGTGAGGTTTTGGAGAGAAATTGTAAGAATGTCCTGCTGCTGCAGTAGGCACATGTGATGTGCAGTATACCAGGAATTTGGGCATTGCAAATTTGAGGCAGTTGCATAGCTGTCCCAGTGAAGCAGGTGCCATCAAGAAGATACCTAGCTGTTTTCTACAGATTGTAAAATTGAGACAGCCAAATGAGAGAAGTTGACTTCTGAGTACAACGTAGTAGTTGCTTTTGTTGCTCAAAAATTTTTAATATGTGGATAAAATGTTTGGTGCTGGATATTGACTCAGTATTTGACTTTTTTTATTTTACTTGAAAGCTGTTACTACTTGCACGCCCTAAAAAAATTCAAATTGCTACTACACATACCAGCTAAGAGGTATTTGCCTGACTTCGTTTCTACTAAGCACTTAGCTTTCAAGTAATCTAGTACACCAACTTGTCATAGTAAAATATTATGGAGTGGGATCAAAGATTTGCTGAGAAATGTAGAGAGAGGTATACAACTGCAGGGAGTGAAAGAATGCAAGGTTAGCTGGCCTATATACAGGGTGTCCCAGCTAACTTTAGCCAGGGTTTAAAAATATGCTGCAGCACTATAGACGACGCGACCCATTGCATGTTACTGGCTATTGTATGGATCAACTCGCTCTATTTTTGTATTGGCCCTAACTGCATAATTAGTCGAGATTAATTAACCAACTTCGCTAGCAACAAAGATAGTCGGAAAAGTCCAATGAGAAAGTTGCAGAAAGGATCGGCTTTTTTTCGCTCTCTGCAGATGCCCGCGAAATACAAAAAATATCACGTGACATGCCTGTTTGCGCGCCACGACTACAGTGATCTCAAACATTGCGCCAAACAGACAAATAGCTCATTTAGCCGGGGTGCTGCTGTTTAAAAGGTGACAGGGAGGCGATGCATGCGCTTGCTGTGCGATTACGGGAGCGCAAGCAATAAGGACTCCGTCTGCTTGTTGCTATCATCAAGCACCGCGAGGGAAGCATACTGTCGGTGTAACTCACACAGCCAGCTGCTGCATCGCTGCCCTGTTGCCTTTTAATGGGCAACACACCGGGCTAAATGATCTGTTAGTTCCTATCCGGAACGTTTTGAGAGCACTGCAATTGTGGCGCACAAGCGGGCATGTCACGTGGTATTTTTTTGTATTTCACAAGCATTTGCAGCCAGCAAAAAAAAAGCTGACACATAATTGATGGAGAGTTAAAAACAGTTCAAACTGAAGTTTTGCGGACCGTTCTACAACTTTCTCATTGACCTTTCTTGCCTATCTCCGTTGCTTGCGAGATTGATTAATTAATATAGGCTAATTACACAATTAAGCACAATATAAAAAATAGTGTGACATGCTCCATACTGTAGCCAGCTGTATGCATTTGGTTGCGTAGTCTTGGAGTGCCTCGGCATATTTTTGAGCTAATAGCCCGCAGGCCCATTTTTCTTTTAATCTAAAACAAACTTTTCTTGCTCACAGGTGTCTCTGGATACTGCTGGTAGTGAAAAGTTTTTGGGCCTCTTGAAGGCAGTCCTAATCACGATGGGCCAGATCCTGGAAGTGGCCCAGCTCCAAGATGTAAACCGACATGTGGAAGAACTGCTGGGCTACTTGCGCCTTTCCATGACTGTCGAGCCCCTCACAACGGTCCAGTGTGTCCGGCAGGTCAGTCACATATATGTTTTCTAGGCTAGGGCATGATTTTCGTTTGCTTTAACAAGGTTAGTGGCAGTTTTCCACTTATATCCCAAAGTGGCAGATTTTGTGCCCATTAGGTTTTAGTGGAGGATAAATGCAAGAATATTAGTTTTCAGTGATGGAGGTCTAGGGAACTGCTGCTAGGGAACTGCCAAGTCTTAGATTCACCCAGCACCATTTACTGCATGGTAGTCTCCTGTAGCATGCAACAGCTACAAGTAAACCTCACACATTTTTGTTACTTTTATTCCTTGCTGCCCATGCTTCATTTGCTGTTTATTGTAATTGCTGAGCGCTCATCATCCTTGTGTGACCTGACCTGGAACTTTTATTCTATGCTGGGATTTATTGCATACTGTATCTTTCGTTTTGTTAAGCTTTTTTCTATCTGTTATGTTATTTTGACAGTGTGAGCTTCTCATCTCAAGTTTGCTTCATCCTTTGTCCACTTGCTTTGCTTTGCACTGACTGTGTAGCACAAGTGTCGATGTAACTTCTGTCCCCCTGCATAGTGCAGGCAGTGCCAGAGTTGCCTTTTTGAACCTGCTCTGATTGCACTGTGCAGCTTCTCAAGGCTTTGTTTGGGACTAATCTGACCAGTTTGTGGGAGGGCTGCGCAAACAATGACTCACTGAGCGCCATCCTGTCAGCACCTTCTACCGGCCTCTACCACAACTGCTGCTCCTATCCTTACGCCTGCCTGTCAAAACTGTTGGCCAGCTACAGTTCACGATCGCCGCTCCTCACTGCAGATGCTACGACTCTGGGAAGGTGAGGGAGGCTTTTGCAAAGGCACTGACACAAGTACGCAACGCCGTTTTTGACGAACTTATCCAAGGGCTCATGGTCACACGTGCATGAGGGGCTTTCACATGCACTGGAGATGTGTTAATGGAGATGTTAATGGAGATGTTTTCATGTTCATGCATGTGCATGTAAGTGCTCTGTTCCCTAGACCAGCTTATGAATGCCCGAAAAGATGGAAGAGTCACATAAACATGTAGCCTTTGTTCAAATCTTGGAAGTTGTAGTGCTGCAAGAAAGAAAAAGAAGCATTGGTCTGTCCTTTTGTGTGTACTAGTTGTAATCTGAAGACGTCTCAAAAATTGCAAAATGTAGCACAAATAAAAAGATAAAGAAAATTTTTCATAATCCAGTTAATGGTGCAGAGATAGATATTGACGTTTTTAAGAAAACGTCCTACATGTCACTGTCCAGAACACTGGGATGCTGTGTTCACAAAAAATAGTGGCTGCAGAGTGTTGGCAGCATGTTTGCTGAAGTCGAATAGTATGTTTTGGTTTCCCTGTGCAAACAATGGAAAGGTGAATTCAGTCTGGTTATTTACTGTACAGTAATTATGGCTGCATTAACTCCCTTGTGCGTGCAGGTAGTTAACATGCCTTCTTATGGCGTTTCGTATAACTCTCTAACATAAATGATGAAGTGTTTGCTTTATGTATGTTTAGCTTATTTCAAGCTGCAGTCACTCCCGTGTTCAGTTGCTGGCTTTCTGTTGCTCTCAGAGTGACTGGAATGTATTAGTGCTGTAGATAGATTACCGGTAATTACTTGTGGGTTGTTCATGTGCAGTTTTCATTACTAATGGTGGCACATGATGACTTTGTCTTTAACCATTGTTTTTAAAATGAAGTTCCTTGCTCTGTAGCTGGCTCAGTTGGATGAGGAGAGGTTGTGAAAAGAAGATCTCAGCCTTGCTGAAGCCGAGCAACAAGAGAGGCAAAGCAGCATTGGCTGCACACATTCGCCTCTTTGAACCTGTGGTCCTTCAGGTAAGGGCAACAGCTTGCTCGATGTTGAAACATGGCCTGAAATGCCTCCGGCTGTTTTGATTCCTTTGCGTGCAGGCACTGAAGCAGTACACAGTGTCGAGTAGCTCCCATCTTCAGGCCAGCGTTCTTGACTTATTGGCTCAGCTGGTGCACCTTAGGGTCAACTACTGCCTGCTGGACTCAGACCAGATATTCATAGGCTTTGTCATCAAGCAATTCGAGTTCATCGAGGAAGGCCAGATCCAGTATGTCCAGCATTCACTTGTGCTTTCTGCATTGCTTGTCATGGGGACTGACTGGTCTTGATGCCTCATTGCAGAAATGCTGAAGTGCTCATTCCGCAAATCTTCTACTTCTTGGTACTGCTGTCGTATGAGCGCTACCATTCCAAGCCCGTCATCAGCATGCCTGAAATTATACAGCTCTGTGATCGCCTGATGGCCAGTGGCCAGCCACCGGACAGATATGGTGAGACAGCTCTTGCAGGGCACGCTTAACAAAGAACAGAAGCATGCGTACACTGGCCACCGCAGTTCTGCAACCTAAGTTGCTTTTCAGCCACAGGTTAAAAAATTGATTGTAGGTGAAGAAACTGCATTAAAGAACAAACATTGGCACAAAAAAATAGCTGTTCCAATACTGCACACTTGTTTACCTTTTTGAACATTTTTCGTACAGTTGCGAGTTCATGTTCATGCCTTTTGGCATTGGATGTTAACTTGAGGCCTTTCTTTTCCAGTTATCCCAGCACTGCAGGCGATAGTGGAGGATCTGTTCTTATTACCTAGTGCAAACAGGACAGACTCACGCAAGGAGCTGGAGACTCAACGAGAGGTGGTGGTTTCAGTCCTGCTGAGGCTTATTCAGTACCCTGAGGTATGTGGCTCTAAGGGTTACACCACACACTCGATTCAAGTGTGTTGTTTGGTTATCATAAAATTAATGCATGTTTATATCAGGGTTTTTGCACTTTTTTTGTGTTGTAGATGAGTGGAATTTTCTTGTTCCAGTGTCACTGTAATCATTTGTTGCCATGCTAGTTTTTATATGGAGCTCGCTTGTGATAACTGCTTGTGTTGCAAAGTCTTTTGTTCATTGTTCAGTGAGGTGGTTATTGCATTCAAAGCTGCTGAATGTATTGCACTGTGCTCAAGAATAATGGTGCTGAAGTTAAACTATGGCTACCATAGATATGCTACTTGTAGTACGGCAGTTGTGAAAAGTGGGCTTCGTGTGAGGGGCCACATGTGACCACAAAAACCAAGTCAATCTAGGTTTTTAAGTTAGCCTAGATATTCCTTCCAGGGTAACAAATATTGTTTTTTAACTAGCAGCAAAGTAGTTCCAGATAAGAGCATTCAAAGGGTGACTGGTCGATCTCTTAAATTTACTTGATAGTTTTATATGTCATTGCCTGATGATTAGAATAAAGAGTTCCGTGATTGGTTTCGCCCCTCAAATTTTTTTTTAAGCAAAGGAAATTTTTGATCACATGGGTGGAGTGCGATACTTTCATGCTCTGCAGTTTTGGCCAACTTTGGTTATGAATAAATGAAATTATAATGATAATAGCTGCCTGAAAACTTTAAGAGTGAAACTATGAATGCTTTAGTCTGTGCATTGTTATCTTCGTCTCCTACAAGAGCTTAGTCTTTGTGCTAAAATTTGTCAAACTTGGCCTAACTTATGTTTTTTTTGTTTACTTTGAAGGTCTTTATCTTAAGAAAGGAGTCTGCAATAGCTGCCATAATTGTACACTGTGGTGTACACTAGCATGTTTACCAAAGTGAAGAAGTTCATGTTTATGCCATTTTTGGATGATGAGATATAGTTGTGCACATTAAAAAAAAAAAGCAGAACTCTGGCCACATATTCTTCAGTACATCAGTGGTCAGAAGCATCAAAACGTGTTGCATAATGCCGACGCTGTGGTAGTTACAGCCCTTCAAATGAGACCCCTTGCGCAAGGCTCGGCACTCCATGTAGCTCTCGGAGACTCCATGTCTGCGATGTCTACAGAATGCAGGCAACACAATATCCCAGCTTCTTAGGTTAGGTCTGGAAAAGACGCAAGGTAAAGCTATCCACAAGCAAAAGCAATGCGCACAGCTTGGGAGCAATGTATTCAACTTCGACTTTTCTGAAGACTGTACCAGGGCTTCCCAATGAGGTTCAGGCCTACCACTGGCACAAAAATAAAAAGTATCAATATTGGCATGTGTGAGCATGAGAAAAATCTATGCACAATTTTGTCCTTATGGTGATTTACGTCATGACTCCTCTCACACGTGCTTCGCTATAGGTAAAGTAAGAATGTGAGTGGACAACGTGGCAATGTACTCCCAGGTGGCCAGTCATTTCAGGAATAGGTACCAGCTCTATGAGTTGAGAAGGGTGATTGTCTCAATTTCCAGTGGTTGTTCTACACTCAGGCAATCAAAGACATGGTAACTGTTTTATCAGAGGAACTTAAATGTGTGCATCATATATACCTGGAAAGAACTTCGGCACGTTTAAAAAGGAAGAGTGGATGGCAGTGCGCACCTTCCGCGGCATTCAATCTTGGCATGCGTGGCAGTTGTCTAAGTCATCAACAGAATTACCTTGTGAATTGTATGTAGGACGGGCAGCTGAGTCTGTATGGAAGAATCTCCAAATGTACACGAATGAAGGCATCGTGCATTCTCAAATTACAGTCACCGATTTTTCGGACTTGGTGAGACTCTGAAAATGGTCTGAATAATCGAACAGTCCGAAAAATCCGTGAACCTAAAAAAAAAAAAAATCTTCCTGCGGAAAATTGCCTTTCAAAATCGCGAACTTCGCCGCCCCCATGTTCCACTTGCAAGCAAAAATATTAGACTTTTTCTGAGCCGCAGTCATACTCTCATCATGTCCGCACCACCTCGCGTCATGATAGTCACTCTACATCACGATGCCAGACAGTGCAACATGGCCGCAGGTCATGCTACTAGCGAATGCACGCACGGCGCAAAGCATTAACAGCCCGTTTCCATGGGCAGCGATGCTCGCGAAGACCGGGAGAGGCAATCCACGGGCAGCTCACGCCTCCGAATGCACCCCCCCCAAACTGCAGGTTACGTGAACCAAGCCGCAGCAGACGCTGCAGCTGCACCGTTTTCAATGCAATCGCATGCGCCTTGTAGGCCATCTCAATAGCAACGGAGAGCATGTTGTAATCTCAAGTGGTAGCCATGAAGAAGTACAAATAGCCAAGCCTGTCCAAGCCAGCCTGTCCGCTTGATTCCGTTTAAATCCAAGATGGCACCTTTCACAAAGGCGGGGAACTGGCAGGTTGCGACTATGCGACAGCAATGCCCGCTTGCATCAATATTAATCCAAAAAAAAGGAATTATCGGTTGAATTATCGGTTGAGGAATAATGAAAAAGTATGATAAAATGATGAATTCAAAATGCAGGGATTTTCGAAAGTGCCAAAGATAGGGTTACTTTGGATCTCAGTAAGGGAATTTTTAGCTGTAGCATGGAACATCACTGCAAGTGTGAGTGGTACGGAGTAGAAGGAAAAAGAGTTGGAAAGAGGAAATGTGGGGATTGAAGGGCAGAGGGCATTTCTAGTGTTCATTCACGGGAAATCCTCCACAGACTTAGGTAACTTTGGGTCTTTGTTGATGTGCAGTCTATGGTAACAGTGCGTTTCATCTTGGAAAGTGTAGGTGACGTCCCATTGTGAACATTATGCAATGTGGTGAGTGCAGATGGCTTGCAGTCAATTTTCCTTCATAATTTGCACTGCTGTGGCCTCCATAGATGTCAGAGCATACTGAGGGCTTTTTGGTGGCTTTGTATGGCAAGCGAGGGCATGTGCTTGTTCATTGCTCTTGTAACCTGATCGGCTGGGATCCATCCCAAGAACTTGCTATTGGAGGGGCTGTGCATATGAGTTGAAGGCGTCCCTGAATATGGCTGCAGATGTCAGAGGTGAAGACACATGGAGCACTGTGGCTCTATATCGCAGTCTGGTACATATCTTGATAGTATGATAACCCCTGTGGCATGCCGGCGCAGCGGAAAAGGGAATACATTACTTCTGTTATGGAAATGATGTGCCATTGTGGTATGTGTGTGTGTAGGTATTGGAGCTCCTCTTGGCGGTGGTTCACCACAGCTACCAGGAAGGAGAGGACAGGTGGAAAAAGTTCTCCAGGCAGCTGATTGACGTCATCTTGCCGCTAATGTCACGCACACAGGTGCAGCTCTCTTTTATTTTTTGTGCATGCGTGAATGTTTTCTTCTAAACTGCAAACAAGCCAACTTGTGTCAGTATAGATACAAAAAAACATTACTTGCCTGCCAGGTGTATATATGGCATACATGCACTCTTTTTTCCTTTCTTTCTGTTTGTATATTTTGCTTAAGTATTAGGGTTGTTCTTGCTGTTCCTCTGTCATGCCTTGCGTTACAGTGTGGTTTGCAATTCTGTGAGAAGAACATGCCCTTTGGTGAAAACGAGATACCACTACTGCATGCCTACAAAAGATCTGTTGTATCATAAGACAGTCTCCTTCCTTTTTGTGCTTGGTGCCTAATTACATTTCATTCGTCATTTTCAGGTCCACTTGGACACCAGGCATTCACTCAGTGTCCTGCAGAGGCTGTTTGACTCTGTATCGCCAAGTGTGTTTCGACCTGTTGACATTTTGCTCAAGGCTCTCTTCGTTTGCCCCATGGATCCAGTAAGTAGCATTTCTTCACTGTTTAGCAAACGGCTCTTTTAGAGCATCTACCTGGGGGACTTTCTTTTGGACGAGTGGCACTAGAATTGTTATTGCAGCACGTCATGATGGAAAATTCCCTCACTGAGCTGATGATGATGATGATAATGAAGTTTTGTGGTGCAAGGGCAGCTTTTGGCCAAAGAGCGCCATTGCACAAGGTAGTCTCCATTGCACAAAGTGGGGTCAAAGACCCATTTCCCAAGCACTTCACCCTAACAAAGCCGAGCACCAGGCAGGGGAAAGCTTGTACCCATTGTTTCACCAGTGGGTACCCGGTTGCACTGGGGATCAAACCCCGCACCTCCCGCATGCGAGGCTGATGCTCAAACGACTTGGCCACCGCTGCAGTGGCCACTTAACTGCTGGCTATTGAGAATGCACTCCAGGTGGGCCTGAGAGTGTCTGTTCTCTAAAATTTACCCTGTGTGGTCATGTGGTCTAAGCAGGCCTGAGGTTATAGGTACCTTGGAGTGGGTGGTTCGATAACGTCGGGTGAAAGGAGCATGACAAAGCTACCACTGTCATAGTTCTTTACTCGAGAGGCAAGCAAAAAACAAGTTTTTATTTTTTATTATTTCAACAGTATTTAAGGGCACGTTTCCCGGTTCTGTGGTGTTGGCATAGAAAAACGAATGATTACAAGAGAAGGTGAGGAAGAAAGCGGAGCTGCGCTGCACTGCTGAGCTGACCGAGTGCAAAGTGCAGCTATGTGGGGCTCTCTATGCGCACCATCGTGCAACACACTGCAGCAAAACGTAGAAATCGAGAAGACTCTGCTTCCATGCCACAATGGCCAAGGCAAACTGCTTTCTCAGAATGTGACATTACACAGGCTTGGTAACTGTCGACCAATATTTTTTATTTCATGTTTTGTTCAATGACATGTTCAAACAAGGACAGCATACTCTCAAGGATCTAGAGCATATCAATCACTAGGGTTGTATTGTTGTTACCTCCATGCCACCAATTTCAGCAGTAGACACATTGGTCAGATCAAATGTATAGTGTAGTAGCTCCTTGGTACGGTACTTATGTTTAGCTAACACTTCACTGGTGGCATTGATTTGTCTATATGTAATGCAGAGGCAAGATGTGGTTTTAAGTCCTGCAAGTTGTGGACAAGGGGGAGCCAGTAGCCAGTTTGGCAGTGGTGACAAACAATACAGTGAACAAAATTGCAGTGCAGTAGTGCTCCTGGCTCATTCACTGTGTCGTGTTGATCACAGTGGGGTGAAATAAAATTTGTAGAGCAGCTGTCTGTGATAAATCTCACAAAAACACTACACACAGGCTGGCTGTCTGGCAGAATTTGCTGTGTCCAAAGTTATGTAATGTGTGGCTGTTAGACTGCAAGATGACTTTTGATGTATTGCTTTATCCTCTAAATGGCCTGCTGGTCTGCTACTGTTGACCTTTTCAAAAAGAGGTCAAAGGGCCCTGCCAATTGGGCGCTTGGCTGTGCTCATAAAATTGAAAATACCCTAGTTCAGGATTAAAACGCCCCCATGCTCTCCCCACAACCAATAAAGCCAGCTGCTCCAAGGGTCGTGAAAGGGTCCATAGACAGACGTGCATTCACCCAACTGCATGGTTGTTTTTTCCGAGTAAGAGTTAGATTTTTGTATTATGTTGTAAGCTCAAAGTTGGCAGTTTATTGTTGTCTACGAATGGGCCACAATTCTACAAGTGAGGGGAATATGCAGCATGCTGAGCTACTTGAATGGTGTTTTGGGAAGATTTGGCTAGTTTGACGTTGAAAAGTGGGATAGCGTGTACGCGTGTTATAGTGCACCTACAAAGATATTAATTTTGTGTTCATTTCTTTGAACATGAACGTGAAAGCAGTTCATATTCACATTGTTTGGAGCACTGCGTCAATTGCGACAACACGTTTCCATTAAACCTGCTACATGAGCTTTCGTTGACATTATGTGCAGTACTACACATTACAAATTACAGTAGAACCCTGCCGTTACATTCCCGGGTGCCGCTTCTTCCAAGCTGCTACATTGCTGTGGGCCAGTCCTGCTGTAGTTCCTATAGAATCCTGTGCAGTACAAACTCTGATGTTGCATCACGATTGTGGAAGCATCCCTGCATGTTACGTCATGAATGCTACCCTGCACGTGCCTGTGTAACGAATACGAAAAGCTCTTCTGACTTTTGACGCGGCGACGCCACGCCGATTGTGAGTGCTTGGCTGCCTTGCCGGCTTCCTGCATGCTGCAGTCGTGACACCGCTCTGCGGGTGGCACGAATTTCATTGCGGCTGTTGCTGCAATTCCATCATCAAGTGGGCCGAGCGAGCGTAACTGAATGCACGAAAACAACACCGCACTGCAATACACAGCGCTTATGCAGCGCTGCACGAGATGGAGTTTCACAGATGGCTGTGAGGCTTTTCTTCCCCTCACCCACTTTTTTCTTGTGCCCTGTAGCTTAAAAGATGCAGCTTTAGTACAAGTGATAACTGCGTATAGATTAAAGCAGTCGCTGTGATAGCTGCGCAGGAGCACATGTGTGCCACACTTTGCCTGCTCTGCATGCTGCCTCCCTTCTACTGACAGTTGCTCCGGCAGGCAGAGAGCCATCGCGAGTGCCGATCGTGAGTGACAGTTTCCAGAGCCATATAGTCTTGCAAATTTTTGGGTAGCTTATAGGAAATTGATAAATAAAAAAGGTGGCAGGCAACGATGCACGCTTTTCTTTTTTCTAGAAATTGAATTTGTTTTAAGATTGAAATTGTGATGCATTTCAGTTTACTGCTAAGGCTTTTCCTTTTAGCTTGTCCGGCTACTACAATTCCCAGCTGAAACATTTTTTTTTTTTCTGTGGTCCCATTAAGTACGGTAACAGCGAGGTTCTGTTCAGTATTTTGAACTGCAATACTAGATGACATGATATCCAATATAAATAGTTAGATATCAATATAGTACACCTCAACATGGTACAACATGTCATAAGCCATACTCTTCGTTGTCATCATGTTTGCATCATAGAAACAGTTTAATGTGTTTGTTATGAAACTGCTCAGTAATGCATGTTCAAAAAATTTTGCTTTATATTGTCACTCACACACTTAACCGAGCTGCAAAGGGTCTTTTCGCTTCTCCAGGAGTCAGAGCATGGTCTTCTCAGTGTCATCATTTTGTACATGCTTGTTTCGTCTTGCCAAAGCATTTGGTACTTAATTGGAGCAACTCGTGTTTGTTGCACAAAGTCACTCGAAGCGTGCCTTGCCATGTTCTGTTTGCCATATTCTGTCTTGGACCATTTTAACAAAAGAGGTATTGTTTGGCACAGGTCGGTGCAGAGCCACAAACTGGGTTTCGTGCTGAACGCTGGATGTGTCTGGTACTGATGAGCCTACGTGTACTGCTGGCATACACTAAGGAGGAGGTGGTGCTGTCACGCCTGGCTGATCTCATGCTTCCATTGCGAGTGCCTCATGCTTTGGCACCTGAGGCTCTCTATGACCCACTGGACATTGATTCTTTGGGGGACAACATGGAGAAAGCAGTGGCAAGGTGAGTGCACCACCTTCCGGTACCATTCCTTACTGCACTACACGCAGGTCTGGAATCAAAATTTGGCATTTGTTCTGTGAACTGCAGACTGCCCGGCCTTACATCGAGCAACGCAAGTGCCTGCAACTGACTTAGCAGTTGTGCTTAGTAGCAGAGACTAGGTTGTGTGCAAAGTGACGGCCGCGCCCTGATGGCGGGTTCACTTAGTACACTTGGGAGGGGAGCTGGCCGCACTGGCTGCTCGCCGTACGTTTCTGTGGTGTTGTCTCATCATGAATTCATTTTCCTCAGAGTCTGCTTTGGGATATCAACAACATCCACTGCTAATGCACCGTGACACGAACTTCACGGCATGTATAGCAATAATTTTTTTTCTGTTCTCTGCGACAACTTTTTTTAGCAATGAAAAGATAAGTACAGAGGTGAAGTGTCTGTAACTGTCATACCGCCAATAATTCGGCCGTGGAATGATTGCCTGGCACGTTGTTCACTGTGGTTATTTCACTCCATCATTGATGTAGCTGGTGCTATCTCGTGTAACCGAACCTCTTCAAAAAATTTGTTGTGAAACCGTCGGACGACCCGTCAGATAGTTTTTTGTGTAGCTATTGTCGCAGAGATCAGTGCAGACCACGGTTGCTTTGTGGGCTGTAGGGTGATTTGACATGAAATCCAACTAGCGTCCAGTGTGGGTGGGTTTTCAGTAGATAGAGAATGCTAACTGAGGTCCTATTTGCTTCACTAGCACATCGAGAAATGGGAGGTCGTTGCTTTTCTCTTATTCCGTGGTGAACTAGATCGCCAGTTCATTTGAGTTAAGGTGCACCAGGAATTCTTCCATGGCAGATTTCTTCAGGATGGCAAAACAATCTTCAACTTTGCGTCCATTCATGAACGACTGCCGTGCTCATTGCTCAATCACCTCCATCACCAGGTTCGCAGAATCACCAAGATTGCCGCTCCCATTGCTGTGCCACTGTTTGCTTGAAAAATTCTCCTTTAAAGCAGAAGTATGTGCCACCCAGGCAAAACGCCAGGAGTTGGCACAACTTGCCTACACTGAGGCAAGTCCTTTTGGTAGGCTGGTCCGCTTCAATCGCCCTCCTGGTTGCACTGACTGCCAGTGAAATCGGAACGCTGGTGAATAGGTTGACAGCATCGAATGAGACTAACACCTCATCCAGGCTTACTGTCTCCCGTGAGAGGAGCTCAACCAAATGTCTAGAGTTCCGTACATGGGCGGACATTTTGCCAGTCAGTGGGGACGAAACACCCAGGACACCAAAACAGCTCACATCACCATCCTGTCTGTCAAAGGCACAAGTAAAACGCTGGCTCACCTGTTTTGTAAGCAGGAAATACAGGTGTGTCACAAACGATCCTCAACACTCGGAAGCTTCATGCCTTGGCCAAAGGACCGCGCACTGAAGGAATGAGCACCTGACATCGTTTACAAAATACCCTTTTCTGACTGTTCCGCGAAGTACATCAGTGAAACGAAGAATTTTCCTCAAAGGCTTTGCCACCACAAGAACGATGTCCAGAATTTCGAACGAGAGCTCAGTGCAATCGCAGAGCATTCTGAGGACTTAGTCCATCACATTGACTTTGAGCATGCTAGGATTGTTGACACTTAGCCCAGTCCATTCGAGCGACGGCTCATAGAATCCTGGCACATACAAAACACATCCAGTAATGTAAACTTCTCTCAAGGCTGCCTTCCATCAGTGTACGTACACGGCCTTCACGTCATCACAAAGCTCCCCCCTCCAAAACCCCAACTTGTGACTTGCGCACGACGGGACCCCCACGATCCCATTGTGACCTGTTGTGACTCACACGGAGGCAACCCCCAGTGGCAGTGGTTAAAATGTGCATCTCTTGCTTCCACAGTCAGTCCTGAAAAAGGTGCCAAGTTGGTACCTTCGGTTCTCCATCATTTCTCCCAGTTGTCCCATGAGACTTTGGTCAGAGTATCACAGTTCTTCTCTCTAAAAAATTTGTTGTAATCAAAAAATAATATTTTGCATTTAGCCAAGTAAGCTAAATCAGCTGTAGTTCTTTTTTTTTTTTATGAAACTATTGACTGCAGCTGAAGACTGTACTCTGCTGCGTAGCCCAAAAGGGTGTGTTTCAGCTGTGTGTGCTGTGTGTAGCTTTGGTTCCATTGCCAAAAAAAAGTTGTTGCGGAATATAGTTTGATTTTCAAATTATCACTAAATGCACCGGAGACGCAATTTTACTTGTTGCCAGCTCATCCTGGCAACATGATCAAGTGCACAAAGTTTAATCACATTTTGCATTTATACACCACTTTTTATTGTAATCTTATGTTTTTATCATATAAAAAAAGATTGGGTGGCAGGCGTCTCGTCTCATGAATTGTCAGATGTTTGCTGCCACTCTTGTTTAGGTCCTCAAGGAAATAGTACATATAGGTTGATTATTGCTTATCCCTGTTAACAGTTCACTGCGTTATGCAGTGCTACATATTTTTGTGGTGCTTTTCAAGGCACTTTTCCTTTGTTTTAAGTGCAAAGGAATGATAGGCCAGGTGGGCGTGGTGTTCAGAGGTAAACAAGCGAAACACAATGCTCCAAGAGCACACAGTACATGTATATAACGCTGCGGGATGCTTGCTATTTTTGACCATCTTCCAATGCATTTCGGCTTTATTGAGCGCAGAATTTACCAAAGGCCAAGCAGTTGCATTAGTGCATTTCGTTTGTTTGACTCTTCATGCTGTGCAATATGTCATTGGCATGAGTGCATCGTGTCATATACCAATATAGCTGGTGCCTTGGCAATTTTCTGGCAGAACTACTCATTCCAAAAGGAAAATTTAGGAAATTGTACCAACATGTAAGAGAAAGAGAACAGTCCCCGCCAAATGTTGCGGTGGGTTGCACAACAGTTTGCATTGGGTCGAGGTGTGATGCTATGTGCTCATCAAAGGTGCTTGCAGTGCTGAGGCGTGGTTAAATGAGAAAAAATGATGTGTAAGAACAGCGAATTCATCTGTTGAAGTGATTAACCAGTCGGTGAAGTAAACCCAGTATAGTTGTGCTCCACATCATAGCTGACTATATTTTACACTCGTCTGTGGGGTGCGCCAAGCGCATATGTGGATTGGGTTTTCACAGATGGCTACAACATCATGAGCATACCGAATTCAGAAGAGTGTACTTTCTCTATTGTGTGCCACAGTGGAAGAAGCCTACAGCAGCTGGAAAAGACTAATAGTCATAGGTGCAAAAGTCGGCCATCCTTGTAGCGATGGATGAATGGCAGCAGCTGCACTCCCTAGCACAGTTTAAAAAGTGGCTGCTTGGTGGCTTTCAGTGGCACTCTTATAGGTGGTGCACGGGACATATGAGAATGGGAAGTTCCCTGAAGGTTGTGCACATTTGCTGCACTCTCTTTGTAAGGCTTTGAATCAACTAGAAATTACTACAGTAAAAGCTTGTTAATTCGAACTTCACGGGACTGGGAAAAAAGCTTGAATTATCCGATGTTTGAATTACCGAATGGCCTCGAAAAAACTGACAAGAACCATTTGCATTACAGTATATGTGCCATATTTACTCGCGTAACGAACCCATTCACATAATGAACCCACCCACCCACCCCGATTTTTGCCTAAGAATTTGAAAAAAAAAAAAAAAAAGCGTTGGTTGTTGACGCTTCCCTCTGTTTCGCACTGTCACGGTGCACACCACATTTCTTGGCAGTGTGCCAAGATGCTGCACAGCAATAACATCACGGTGGGTTTACCTTTTGAAGTTTGCTCTAGGAAGGGGTGAAGCGAACTTGGCAGAGTGCCAGTACTTGTTCGGTTGTGCAAGCTCGTTTTAGTACGTTCGCCTTATCGTGCCATAAACGATTGGGGCAGACGCCGTCTACTGCCACAATGTAGGAACGCGCGATAGCAGCAAGCGCCTTTTGCAGCGAATGATGCTAAAAGCCGGCGTCATGATCGCAGCTGACCGTGTGCTTCCATTGGTGACTGATGGGTGCACTGACACTCGCAAAGAAAAAAAAAAAAGTTTTCCGCACGTAATTTGTAGCGCCCATCCGAAGTCATAGCCTTTCATGGTTGTTGGCTGGGACCGTGCCGACAGTACTTATCCCTATTTCCGAATTACCAGGGCTCGAATTCACGAGTATTTATTTTCGAGTTTCGGAGGCCGCACGGAAAAGAGGGTAAAGAGGGTAGGCAGCCGCCACCGCGGCCGCCTACCCCTACCCTCCGGCGTTGCCGGCCGCTGCGCTGGTGATGAACCATTTAGGCTTTACCCACTCTTCCACGGTTTTATCTGGTTCCATCTTCTATCCCCGTTTAGGACCTGTGCAGCCTCTAACTATGCGGAGGTGCTTTTTTTGGGGGGGGGGGGGGGGGGGGGGGACTACGTGCTGTGTGTCAAACTGCCCAGGCGTGGCGGCGCGTAGTTTGAATTATCCGTAGCGGAACCGACCCACTTTCGAATTAACGATCTTTTTTATACACAAATCTGTATGGAGCTTGGCCGAACCAAGTAGTGTAGTTCGAGTTATCCGAAAATTCGAATTATCGAGGTTCGAATTAACGAGCTCTGACTGTACCACTACACATTATGCCAGAGGAGTGTAATATGGGACCCAGTGAGGGTTTCTTGCAAGGCTTTAGTACTAAAACATGTATGGCTAGCTGTATTCATGACCAACGAAATTCTTTCTCAACATGGTATTCATACCGTTAGTGTAGTTATAGATGAGGTGGACTGTTTGTGAACACTAGTTTGCTTTAAACAAGTCATGCCATATTATCTGACAAAGCTGTCTGTGTTGGAAGAAGTGAGCAGTGCAAGTTGCTGCAAACATAAAAAAGAAACTGAAACTGACAGTGTCAAATTTAAAATTTCTGTTTTCTAGGTACCTGATTCAAGTAGTCAACGTGTATGGCAAGCATCTTTGCAAAATTCTACTGCAGTCTCCACCTGCAGGCACGGACACTGTCTTCCCATTTCAGCAGATGTCCAGCCTGCTCCTTTATCTCACACACATGTTCCAGTCAGGTGAGAATCCCCATGAAAGTCATGATCGGCCAACTGAGGCGCTCCTAGTTCTTCCAGTGCTTTTTTCATCCACTCAAGGGAGTAGCTCTCTGTTGCAGTACTTACACGGAACAAATCTGCTGGAGGCTGGTCTTATTGTTTAAAAATGTAAACTCAGGTCCCATGATAGCATGTTACTATGTTTTAATGTTCTTCTTGGTGGCAGTCAAGCACCAAAAAATTTAAGAGAAAAATTTCATAAACTGCGTTATATCTACTTTATGGGCGTGATTTAACGTCAATATACTCCATGCATTTCTTTTTTTTCGTAAAAATAAGTGTTAGCACTCTTTCAACACCAGTGCCACATGTCTGGTCATTCTGAGCGTAAGCTGTGGAACAAGCAACACCTCCATTTTGATTCAATGACAGCATGTATTTGCACTTGATGCTCCAGCAACAAAACACTAGAGTAAACCTGCAGTACTCAGTAGGTGCTACAATCACTGTCCTTCAATGTTGTAGCCACCGCGGTGGCTCAGTGGTTATGGCGCTAGGCTGCTGACCCGAAAGACGCGGGTTCGATCCCAGCAGCAGTGGTCGAATTTCGATGGAGGTGAAATTCTAGAGGCCTGTGTACTGTGCAATGTCAGTGCACGTTGAAGAACCCCAGGTGGTCGAAATTTCCAGAGCCCTTCACTACGGCCATAGCCCGAGTCATTTTGGAATGCTAAACCCCAATAAACCAATCTTCCAAAGTTGCCACCCACATGGAAAGGAAGCACAAATGAAATAGAATGAGGGCAAAGAAGTAGACAGATACAGCACTGATTCATGATTAATGGTCTTTATGGTATAGATTATGACACTGCTGTCAGCATGGGAAACTTCTTTGCAATTTGCTTATTGCCACCATAGAAGCAGTCTCTGCTCTGAAAGGCATTTTTTTTTATACTGAACTATTAGCTTTTGCACTGAAGGGATTTTGATATTGCGTCTTGCCCATGTGTGAAGCTTCTCCTAAATTCCTAATTAATGACTGCTAGTGTTGTCACTACAGTTACAGTATTTTTCAGATAAAAACAGATTTGTTAGTCATTTCTTATATAAAGTTTTTAGAGTTGTGTGAATAGTACTTTTTCAAAACTAAATCGCATACGAATCAAATACCTGTGTAATTATTCGCTACTTATATTGTGTGAATATTCATACAAAACGAATATTCATGTGAAACAGTAAAACTGTAGTGACGGCACTATAAGTCTTGGAGTTAAAGCTGTAGCAGTTGAAAGAAGCCACGTTGATCTCCACTGAAAGGCATGCAACACGAAGTTAGTATATGAACTCCATGACTGTGTGTCATAAGCACTGGAAAGTGATCTTTTTCTTCTGATGACAACAGCAGACAAACTGAGGCTAAATTTCACCTGATGAGAGGGACGATTGTTTGAGCCATGGTCTCCGATATCAGGCATAAAAGTAGAGCTTGCTAAAACTGGCTGAGCCTTGTCGCAGCGCCTAAGCTTGAAGGCTACATGTATGAGCATTATGAAAGGTGCTTCTTGAATGGACCGCGTTGCGGCGCTGAACCCTCCTTCTTGCGCAGACCAGTTGTGGCAGCATGCTGTGCAACGTTGTAATGGGCCTTGTTTTTGAAATATTAATCGAAAAAAAAAAATATGCCGTGCCCTATTTGAACTTCATGCCAGTTATTCGAAAACTTGAGAATGGATTCGATTCGTTTCAGTTAATTTTGAAAATGCACTATTTGATTCATTCAACAAATCGAATACAAGGATATTTGATTCACTCTTCAAACATTTTGAATATTTACGCATCCTTAGTGTAGTTTATTTTCTCAGTAGCATGCTAACATCACTTTTGGTTTCTTGAAGGTCAGTGCTGATCTCCTAGTCACCAAGAAAGAGCAAATTAACCTTTCTACCTGCTTATATGGGTGGCACGTTTAAGGCACAGAAATGCTCCACGCATGGTGATAATCTTAATTGACAGTGGTCTGAATGGTCACGTGGCAGTGACTGCCAGCAGTGTAATGCAAGGCTTATATCTCCAACACTCAGCAGCAACCTCAACCTGCTCATGAGCATCACATAGATAGCTGTAATCAAAGTTGGTATGTGTAGCTTTTTTGAAGTCTGAGCCAGCACCCCAGCTGTTTCAACACAGCTGCTCCCTGTTTGGCACTTTTGCTGCTGCAAGAAAAATGGCGTGCATTCTGAATGCTTAGTGGCTGATGTGCGCGTTGTGTGCAAATGGTATTGCCTAGTCAACTCTTAATTCATTGTCCTGCTTGTTGGCCCAATGCAGGGAGTTTCTGCCGCGTGGCCACAGCTGCAATGCAGGCTGTGCATGCGGAGTCCAGCATAGGCACTGAAGTTTGTGGCATTGAAGAGATCAACCAGCATTTCCTGTCGCTGGCATACTCATACCCAACACTGAGTGTGCAGTGGTGTAACATCCTTGCCCTCCTCAATTATGGCGAGCAAGGGTTTTGGTCAAGGGTCCTCTGGCCAAGCATAGGCAGCAGTGTTGGTACCGCAGGGTAAGTCCCTCGCTTACCTCGGAGGAACATTGTGTTGCCTGGCAAGGGAAGCATTGCTGTGGGTACGTTTCTGTGATGCGATGCTTACATAGTGAAGGTCTCGCCAAACGGAGGAGCATGTCAGCAGCTAGTGCAACCTCCTTAACTCACGCTGCTGGAGTGTGGACAAGCAAATTTGATAAGGTTATAACTCCCAACATCATGCTCAGTGCTGCTGTTCTTGCTGCACAAGGCACTTGGTGTTGGAGTGCTGCACTCAGTAATGAAATAGCACTGAGCACAGTGGTTCTGGACCACTTTTATTGCCCAAGCAAAAACATACTGCTTTGCAAGCACTTGAATAATGTGTAACAACATTGTCTAGTCCACACTTTAGTTTTTAATAGAAATCACTACTTATAAACACAGTATTTCATGTGAAGCTTCATTCTGTATATCTGCAGCCTTATTTCACGTGTTAATTATTTCAGTACCCTAGGGCAGGGGCTCTCAAATTGGGTCTTGTGGAGCCTTTGAGTTCCTTGGAGTGCTTGGAGGGAGGGAGGGAGGGAGGGAGGGAGGGAGGGAGGGAGAGGTGCAAGTGAGGGGTGGGGATTGACATATTGGCAGCAATATATGGTATATATTGCGCATTATGACTTCTGTAGAGTTTTCTTTAGGAAATGTTCACACCCCCTTTTTGAAACCGCAGCAATGGCCAAGTGGTTGAGCATCCGCCTCGCATGCGGGAGGTGCGGGGTTCAATCCCTAGTGCTGCCAGATATGCACCGGTGATACAGTGGGTACAAGCTTTCCTCTCGCCTGGTGTTCGGCTTATTTAGGGTGAAATGCTTGGGAAATGGGTCTTTGACCCCCCCTTGAGAAAAAGAAAATACCTTGTGTCATGGCGCTCTTTGGCCATAGATGCCCTTGCGCCATAAATATCCATAATCATCACCCCTTTTTGAAGCCTCAATTTTAAGAAAAAAGGTGTGCAAATTATGTGAGTAAATACAGTATTATTTCAATGATTTCTGGTTAGAATTAACACTAAAAATTACGAAAGAAATACCTGCTCTTGAGAGCGGCTTTCCTTCAATGTATGACATAGTAATGGGTTACAACGTACAGACTCCCAGTCTTCACTTTTCATTGCTGCTGAATTTTGAACTAAAAACTGCATCATAGTGGAAGCAAACTGGCTTCAGTAGAATTCAGCTGCCTTGTGCCTTTCTTTTTTTCCAGGATGGCTCGTAGGAACCTCAATACACCATCTTATTCTTGTAATTTTGAGCTCGTATCTCAGGCGGGACTCATCCTGCTCTGTGACTACCTGGTAAGTACTTTTATTTCTTAGACTTATGTAGAAGGTAACCTATCTTTTGTAACACTTTTACTGACCTCATCATAATTTTCTGCCAGTGTGAAAACATATATGATGCTGAACCAATGACCTGGCTCATCGTCAACCATGTGAGTGAAATCATACGGCTGTCTTCAGAGCCACCTGTCTCCGATTTCATAAGGTTTGTAAGATAATTGCATCTGACGGAGCAGCTTTTTATGTGTTAGCTGATATGGTCTTACCCCTTCTTTCAGTGTCATTCATCGGAACCCAGCAGCAAGTGGCTTGTTTGTTCAAGCAGTGCTCACCCGCTGTGAAACAAAAAGTTCTGTGAGTGTCCTGTATGAGCCCTGGTTTCCAAATGAGTAAAGTGGTGATTTGAACCACTTCCTTCATACAGCTGTGTACATAAATTGCCATGCTGAAATACTGTTGAGATAAACTTGCCTTTTAAACGGCCGTAGCACCTGAGAGGCACCTGAGAGGATACCGCAGCGGTGGCCGAGTGGTTGAGCATCCGCCTCGCATGCGGGAGGTGCAAGGTTTGATCCCCAGTGCCGCCGGGTACCCACCGGTGATACAATGGGTACAAGCTTTCCCCTGCCTGGTGCTTGGCGTCTTTAGGTTGAAATGCTTAGGAAATGGGTCTTTGACCCCACCTTGAGTAATCGAAAACACCTTGTGCCATGGCGCTCTTTGGCCACAGTTGCCCTTGCGCCATAAAAACCCATCATCATCATCATCAGCAGCAGCACCTGAGAGGTTCTGTCACATTGTTTAGTGCTTTTTATTTAAACCTATAGTTAGAGAGTAATTACTCATTGGCATCCACACAAGCGTAGCCATACAGCTATAGACTAAAAGCTAAACAACTTCGTAGTTAAAGAAAAACTCGTCCTGGTCCAGGGTTCGAACCCGGGACCACGACTTCACTGGCGCAGTCATTCTACCAACTGAGCTAACTGGAATGGCTAGCTACTGCTTTGCTACTTTGGTAACATGCTGGTAATAGGGAAATGAAATTATTGTTTACACTGCACAACCTAAATGTGCTGTGTTGATCTAGAAAATTGTCATACTCTTCATCCTTTCCCATATAAAGAGTATGGACACTAAATCTTTGCTTCCATGTTTTTTTTTTTTTCATGGTAGACATTAGTATTCATAGATCACCCCGTGGTATTCCCCTAAGACCGCTAAGTAATTTAATTGAATTTTTTCTTTGATACTGGCTCATTTACAGTTTCAACAACTAAACAATGGCTTTGATGTGAAAGGTGGGTTCAGGTTTAATCAGGCATGAAAAAAGTGCAATAAAATCACTGATGTTTTTTTAATTGACTACAACACTTAAGCCAGTCAGTTTCAAGAGCCAGAATGACAGCAAACAACATATCGCCAATTATACTGTAGAATCTCATTGATATGAATCTCATGGGGTCGTGATAAAATTCGTATTGTCTGAAATTTCGTATGCAAAATGCACAAAATCCACATACAGAATCATGGGCAATGCATTCACGCAGATCTGTTTACAGCTGACGGGATTTATTTATGGCTGCATGGCCACAGCTCACTGCTTGTGGTGCGTACAGTGCAACTGGCAATGGAAACGACGATGTGCAGCCCACGCGCTCACACTCACTCGTGACCTGAGCAATGTGCAGGCCGCTTGCCGCTGCTCACTGCTTCCTGTGCGTATAGCGCGACTAGCGATCACGGCGTCTGCAATGTGCGGGTAGCACGTAGTGCTCGAGGGTGCGGTCGCAGCTTGCATGTTCGTATCACTCATAGTGGCACAAGAGAGTGTTCAGTACATTCAAAATTCAGCACATTATACACAATTCGTTCCGGCTGAGTAATTGCATGAATTTGTATCATCCTGAAATTCATATCAGCCATGATCGTATCATTGAGATTTCCCTGTACAGCAGTTTAACCCACCTTTGACATCACAGCCATCATTCGGTTGATGAAACCAAAACCAAAACAGCAAGAGAGAAGAAATTCAATTGTAAATTGTTAAGTGGTCATATGCAAATACCACGGAGTGATCAATGTCTCCTAGTGTATTGTGCATCATTACAGGGAAGAAAACATGCAGCTGCAGTTATGTCTATACTCCTTTAAATTAAAAAAATAATTTAGTCAACCTTACGCAGAATTCAAACCACCTTAACAGACAGCTTATGGTGTTTTGAAATGATGCAGTTGTCTAGCATCTAGCATTTCCTCTTTTTTTATCACTGGATGGTTCTTCATTTTTTTCATAAATTGGTGTATTTTGCTGTGAGGTACCAATAAAATGCTAAAGTCAACATTTGCCTATCAGGAAGAGTGCTAGAAGTGTACACAGTGAGGAAGACCAAATGAGAGAGGTCTAAATATGGTCTTTGTCATGTGTTGGTTTTATGCTGATCTGTATCTTATGTTGTAGCACCAATTGGCGATCATTAATCATTATCTAGTAGCCCACTGCTGTATTAACGAATCAGTGTAACTTTTTCTGGTTTTGCATGGCATTTGCTAGCAGAGCTTGCGCACCGGAGCTGCGAGTTCCCCTTCCACTGAGCTTCTGCCATGCTTATCTTACACTCGCCGTGCTAGGAGAGCTGTGCACATTGGTGCTGTGAGGGGAGGCGAGGATCATGGCTGCCTGTGGCGTGCTCGCTGTTCTCGCGAGGCACTTGTAAGGGAAGCTATGGGGAAGGTGTTATGACACAAACTGACAGAAAACCCAGTGGCAGAATGGACCAACGTGTAGCCAGCCCAGCGATGGAAGGTGTCCCAGAAACAGCTTTCACTGTAAAAAAAAAAAAAAAACATAGCCGAGGGCCCACATTTGGGCTAGTGGTCTTTGGAAGTGTGCGGTGATTGATTGGCCGTGATTGGTAATGACAGGCAATTTTATGTTGTTAGGGATTAACTTTGTCTCACAGTGGACTTAACTTGGCTGGTTAAAGTAATGGTGATGATGGTAATGAGTAGTGGCGGCTGATCTGGTGAATTTACCTCTACATTTGAATAGGAATGGTGAAATTTACATCTGAACTATGAGTCATGGGAAGGTTTTCTCAAAAACATCTTTTGTAATGGTCCTTAAGTATCAACAAACTTTAGGCAGTCTCCATGCAGTGTTTTTTCTGAAAGTGTCACTTATTTGTGACATTTAACTGGACTGCTCAAATTGAGTGCTTTAACACGTTTGTTTTTCTCTGTCTTCGTTGGCGAACACGATGTTTTCCAGAGGAAATACTTAAACAAAAAAAGTTCTCATTAAGAAGAGGGCATAAAAATCGTCGTCTGCCAATTAAAATAAGAAAAGTGGGAGCAACCACCAGAAAAAAATTACTGCAAGTTGCAACATTGTGTGTGTGGCAAAGAAAAAAATAAAAAAGGCTGTCAATTCTGTTTAGTTTTGGACACAGCTGTGAAGCATTAGAGACAAAATGAGAAAGGGGTTCACAAGGACGACTTGTTTCTGCCAGTTCCTGCTGTTTGACGCCATTTTTTGAGGTTACAGACAGTCAGCAAATAACTAAAGGGAGTTCTTTGGGTTTAAGTCTTATTCCTTGAGATATAAGGCATTCATGCTTGCCCAAGTAACTAAATGGCTGGGCAGTTTTATCTGTTTTTTTCCTCTCTCTCTCTTGAGACCCTCTCGCTTCCTCTTTGGAATCCCAGCTTCATGGTCACTTCGTGCCTGGCATCGCAGGGGTGTAGGGAACACAACCCTATCCTTTAATTTCAGATTTCACTGCAAGAAGAGCAAATTTGTGGCCCAGTTATTCATTTGTTTTTCGATTGCTCTGAAGACATGATCACGAGTTCTTCTGAGAAAGCCCCCTTTTGGTTTATGTGGCAGTGTGTTCCAGCAGGGAAATAAAAATAGACTGGAAAGATGGGGTGCTATCAAAGGGAAGGTGCAGGATAAAGTGCTGCTGTTTTTGTTTCTTTTTGCTTTTGAGCATTTCCAAAGCTTAAAATCTATGGCTCTTGTCTGTGGGCACTTAAGCTAGCTTGGCTTAGCCACAATAGCTGGGAGAAATTAGTAGATGCACCTGTGCCTACGAAAGTGTTGACTGCAGCCAGTAAATGGCAGATGGTTAAAAACCAGAGAAATCCTTTGATTGCAATGAGCACAGCCTATGTAGAGCCAGGTTTCGTGATATAGTTTCATTGCAGGGAGCCATGGTATTGTGTGGCAGGCCTGATGGCTCCAGGCAGTTGGTGAAAACAAAATTTTGTCTGTAGGGCAAAGGAGGAATTTATATGTAATCCATTGTACTAGAAAAAGGTTTTGGTTAGTCTGGTTGATGAAGGGCACTTCATCGTGCAGCCTCCTGTTTGGTTGTCCTGAACTCTTCTGGTTGCCTCTCGTGCTTACTGCTGTGTGTGTGTGTGGCAAAATGCTTGTGTGTGCAGCAGCCAAGTTTTGTGAGCAAGCTGCTTCGCTGCCTGGAGGGCATCCATCCAGCCCAGTCAGCAGCTCTGCTAGCCTTGCTGGTGGAGAAGATCCTGGTGACCCCACACCTTTCTCTTGCACGAACTTGTGAGGCCCTTGCCCAGCGGCAGTTGGAGCTCATTCTCACGGAGCCTGGCTTCGCTGCTAGATCCCCCACAGCTTTGCAGGACCTGGCCGGCCTGCCCGAATTCATGCGCTCAACAAAGTTGCACCTCAGGTGGGCTGTACTGAACTGACGTTCACGTTTCCACTTGTTCTGCATTGTCTGGTGTGACCTCATTTTTTCCTCTAATGTGCTAGGGCTCAACGGGATCTGACATGAATCAGTAAATTAAGGCAAAGCGTGAAGCTGTGTTGTAAGTAACACGAAGCTGTAAAGCATGATGTAACAAAGAAGCACAAGCTTGAAAAAACATTAAAAGGGATTAGACTTGTATGAATACGTGAGTTTGAGGTCATATGAACTGTTAACTGGTCAAATGAATCAGGTGAACTTTAGTTTTAGAGGCCGACCAGTAATCCGACACATTTCACAGTCTGTCCACGAGACAACTTGAAAATCCATGAGCACTCACTCAAATCTGCTATTGCATAGCACTTTTTTTTTAATTAACCCTTTGGCAATCATGAAATATTGCAAACTTTCAGCTCGTTGTGGTCAGGAACCACCATAGTTATTTTGTGAATTTCAAAGATAGTGATTAATCACTGCAGTGTACAGATGCTTAGTGAAACATTTATTTTCACCATGTCCATGTTTCTACTATTGCTATTTCAACAGTAACATGTCTCCTAATGGAAGGGCTCAGGTATTGTGCTGAATGGAGGCCACGATGTTTTACTGCATCCTCTGCAATTGGTGTCCTTTTTCTGCCATCTTTGACTTCACAAGGGTCGTCAGATTTAAGTTCTTGATGGCTAGCATAGAAATTGGCTTCGCTGTCCCTGAATTTGTGCTAGGCAGTTCCATAAAATGCAAGGATCAAAAACATTACTATGATAGTAGTGACAAAACATAAGTGCTTCACTCTGGGGGCAAAAAAAAAAGGAAACTTTTAAGAATGTGTTTTGAAAGAACCTTCTTAAGGGATAGGGCTGCATGTTCAGCAAGAAAATTGAGACAGAGATGCGAGTTAAGAACTGGGTGTACAAGAGGTTGGCAGGCCTTGCTCTACATATGACCTGAACAGTCATTCTCCGATGACTGCTAATTGTTTCTTGGTACGCATCAGTGCTTGGATCATCACTTATATTTTTGGTTTTGTAGGACTGTCAGTAACAGATTTTTTGGCTTTATTCACAGTATGTGCCATAGCTGGTGACTTTGTGCTTGCATGGTACATTCCAAGCAAGTCACACAGCTTAAGCATGCCTGTGGGCACAGGACATCAAATTATGTGTACTTATGGAAGCAAGCACAGTTTCTTGCATACTTCTATCCTTTAAATTTGGTCACCTTCTGCCACGTCAGTTGAGCTCTGTGGGCCATAAGTTAGTGAATGCTAAACACGAAGTCTGCTGGAATGGAAGAAAGTGGGCATTTGTGAAACTATATACGGAATTTTGCTCATTTTTGCCAACTCCTAGTAAAATTATGTGTGTTCAATATCCAATTTGCTTTCACAGTTTGGGGCTAACTGACCAAGTTTGACTATTTGTGCAGCTGTAATCAAAATGTTTTCGCAATTCACCTTACAGTTGGGCAGTGGATTGCTTTTGTTCTGCAACTGGCTTCTTGCCCTGTTATCGCTTGTGTATCCATTACCTTGACATGAGGTGTACATAGGCTTTTGCGTTGCAAGCTATCTTTCTTCTATGACCAACAAAGACGCGAGTAGCATTTCACAGCCCATATGACAAAACACATTCTTGCATTACCATTCACTTCTTTTTGCACAGCACCAATCTTGGAAGTAATTTGAAGTCCAAAAAAAGACTCATAATAACGCATACAAAATTTGAAGCTAGAAAGAAGAAGGGATCTCTTGAGCCAGGCTACAGCTAAGCTTTTGTTCGAGCTTTATTAACACCTTAATTAGCAGTTTCCAGTTGAGATGATGCCGTTAGCAAATAGTTCTCTCCCTTGGTTAGTGTCCACTGAAACATCCAGTAAGACATGTGAATATTTTCAGAGGACAGGAGTCACAGGTAGAAATAGTACAATCTAGTAGTCATATGGGTCCAGTGGTTATGTTGTCTCTGGCTAGTGAGTATTTCTCCTGGCATCACAAAGGGATGAATTTGCAAAAGTAGCTGCAAACTATGAGCACCTTCTCATTTTTTTAGCATTTTTAAGGCTAATGGCAACCTGTTTGTGTAGGGAGCTTGCTGGTTTTGTTACCTTGCTATTCTGTGACTCTCTTCCAATGTGATGCTAAATGTTCTACATCAGCTAAATACTTTAATTTGTGTTGGCTTGTTTTCAGGCACTCGCATCTTCTGGCACTGTTGGAGAAGCTGCTGAAGGCAGACGCATCACAGCATTTGGCATGTGGGGAAGGAGCTGACTTGGTTACCCCTCCAAAGCTGCACGTGAATAAGGTGTGTCTGCTAGGATCCATGTTCATATAAAAGAGAAATCTTTGCCCAAGTTGAGTGTTTCTCTGTCATGTACTCGTCACATGGGTTAACAACACACATTTGTCTTGCCCTTCTGCTCTTTCTGTGTTCACACCTTTCTTTTGAGGATGTCCAGGTAAGTTGAGTGTCAGAGGTATAAAAAATCTATTCAACTTGGTAAATTGGTTTGTGCTATGGTAACAAAAGTTGTTTATGTTCTAGATAATGTGTGAACGAAATAGCTACAAATTTATACAGTGAAACCTCATTGTAGTGAACAAGTAAAAAATCGTAATATAGGTCTTTATAGCCGAAATTCGTAATATAAAATTTCGTCACAAACGCGCGTAAAAGCGGCGCAATTTAGTCATTTAAAAAACAGAAATTCTGGCGATGCTTACTAGAGAAACGGAGAGATGTTTTCCCAAGTTTTGGTGGCGTTTTGAAGGCGCTCACGGCTATTCCTAAGGCCGCAAAAAAACCGAGCGCCATTTAGGTTGGCTTCTCCGCACAGCACCGCAAGCGCAGGTTAAGTGCTGGCTATAGTGGCCTCCTCGCATCGCAGCTGTGTCACGTACAAAGCGGTACGTCAGAGCGAAAGCTATTGCCGTTTTGACCACCTCCGCGACAGCCGGCATGAGCGCAGGATTGTTACTGCTAGCCTACAGCCACCAAGGCTGCAGCTTCCATGGCGCTTTCAATGGATGCCAGAGGCTTTAACACGTGCTGACTGCGTGCTGCTAGTGCGAGATAAAAACACAAACATTGGTGCGAACGCTTGCCGCATCACCACCAGTCACTTGTGCGGTGCGGCGAAGCCTGCAGCCTGCCATCCGAACGGGCACAGTTTGGCGCTGGGAAGTTCGATATATCCGTTTCATTGCCATCCACGTTTAATATATAAAGTAGACATTGCATTCGTTTGTCAAAAATATTTACGAAGAGTTCGATATAGCCAATAATTCGTAATACTTGTGTTCGTTAAATCGAAGTTTGACTATTATTTCTTTTAAAAGCACATGCTGTGATGTTCAGTCCTGGCCATAATGTAACAAAGCATACTTCGATCATCAACCTGTTCTTATGCTTACCTAGTGAAAGTGAAGAAGTACTTTATACTTATGTCAGCAGATGCTGCTGGCGCGCTTGCGTGTGAACCCAAGAAACCGTACCATGTTTACTTGCGTAATTGGCACACTTTTTTTTATTTAAGCTAGGATTTCAGAAAGGGGGTGCGAAAATTACATGGAGAATTCGCAAGCACATTCTAAAAAAACTATACAGAGGTTGTATTGCGCAGTATGTACTGTGTGTTGCTGCCTGTACGTCGACCACCCCCCCCCCCCCCCCACCCGCCCACCCACCCTTCAACTTGTACCCCTCGCTGGCCAGAAAAAAATTGATTCAAAATATAGGGGACATATACCCTCCCCCGGCCTCTCCCACATTACCGAGTTCCGTGTGGGACGGCATCGCGGTGCATGTGGAGCTCAAAGCAGTAAACATGCAACGATAAAATCACAAAGCCAGCAGTCAGAGGCCAATGGAGATAAAAGGCGATAAACCGGCGCCCTCGCATGTGGCCCATCTGACTAGTGGCAAGCAAAACAGCTAATGGTTTGGTAGTTTTGGATTCCAGCTTGCACTGGCGGTTACCGGAAGTTTGTTCGCACAGCTGTTCAGGAAAGTGACCGCACATAAGCAAGTTGAGTAAACAGCGCACAGTTCTTTCCTCACCACTCACACTTTTCGTAGCCACACACAGCAATGCGGCCGCGCTGATCTTCCAAACCTTGCCTTGCACACACTTGTGTACACAGCGGTGGTCGGGTGCAGCAGGGAGCACGAAATGTGCAAGTAAAAGGTTTTTTTTTAAAAACCCAGGCAATAAATTAGGGGTGTGCAAATTATACGCGAGTAAATATGGAAAAGGTTTCGGTACGGGCGCTTGGACGAGTAACCATATAACCATACATTTGGTGCTCAGGCGTAAGTAGTTCAGGCATCCCCTATTTCTTTTGGTGTTAAGGGGATATGTGGGTCTTGAAACTGACTTTTTTTTAATTTATGGTAGGATTCTTTCTAAAATGACTGTAAGTGTGTTTTGTTTATGTAGAGTTCAAATATGCAATCAGAGTATGAATAGCACAATTATAATTTGAGTTGTAAGCAGTTTTGTGATTTTAATTGGGTTCTTCATTACAGGTCATTAGCCAGAAAGTGTCTAAATTTTTTTAAGTATTTACAGAACAAATCACCCAAGATGCACTTTGTCCGGTGATGTTTTTACACTTCCCTCGATGAAACTACATTGATAAAAAAAAATCTTTGAATAGAACATGCTAAATAGGTTGGCTGGTAATTTAGACAAGCTGCCAATTAATATAATTGCATAGTGTAAAAGCCAGTAAAAGTAGCATCAACGCTCAGCTCTACTTTTCTCGAATGAATTGATACCAGGCTCATTTCAATTTCTCAAGGCAAACCAGAAAAAAAAGCACGCAAGGCAGACACTGTATTTGTAATATCACGACCGGAGATAAGAGGCTTGAAGTCTGTGTGTGCTTATTCAGTCTCAGGAAATCGAGTCGTGGGAAAATGCCTATAGCTTTGGTTGCGCTGATGTGATGCCATCCTGCAAGATGTCGAATGAAAGGGCGCTAAACGAGCTTTCAGATGGTAACAATATTGTGGTGATCGGAAAGCGGTTTCGGAATTGCAACTGCGTGAAGTGAAACGTCGTTTCGAAGCTCGCACTTTCTTTTTCAGCTGTGCGACTCTTGGAAGTTTTCTTTTTTTTTTCATACTTTGAGATCATTTTGAGTGTGAATATTTTGCATAGCTATACTTTGAAGAATGTTTAGTACAAAAAAGTGTTTTTGCAATTTTCTTGCTTCTCAAGAAACACATGCCACCATAAGCATGTGCGCTCTTTGACAATAAGTATGCATCCCATGGTTCTGCTGTTCTGAACAGCTTTGGGGTCCTGTTGTTAGGTTCATGTGGCACTGTCGCCACTCACAGGTTCTAGAAAAAGAGGACAATTTCCCCGCTCTGTATGACATGTGTTTCTGAGTTTCAGAACAGACAGTACTGCAAAACTCTCAAAGCATAGCCTGGAAACTTTTTTAGGGAAGGAGTGCATATTTTTTGCAACAATTGTTGTTGCTCCTTCTCTTGCTCTATTGCAGGAATGGTTTCTTGCACAAGTACGTGAACGCTGTTGTTCCGGGCAAGCGTGTGCAGTGGAGTGCTCGCAACTGCTGGCTAACTTGAGTCATGAAGACACAGAAGCCATCATTCAGTTGAAGGTCAGTCTTTTAGTCCTAACACTTTAGAAGTCAGGCTTGTGTGAACTGACCAAACACACTCCACACCGGTAGGACTCAAGTCTGTCTGTTCACATGCCACACTTACTCAAAATGCAATGCAATGTAATCCACCTATAATGATACCAGATATAATGATATATCGCTTATAACGATCAAATACTTTAGATTTATTAAATCTCTTATTGCCCCTATGTAAAAATAAATTATATATAATGATAAAATTATCATCATTTATTTACCCTTTAAGGCCCTTAGTTTAGGGCATTACATAAGGGGGGGAGCAGCCGAGGTAATACATTGGCAACATAATACATTATCAGCGGAATAACGGATACAACAATAGTATTCTAGTTGCCCGGAAGGTGTTTACCACCAAAATTTGTCTGAAAGTTTGATAAAAAACAAAATACATTGAAGTGAATGACGTAAAAACTCCGCAAGCGGAACCAACGTGGCGAAATTCGAGAGGGGGCATTGTGTAAGCCTTTGGAAACCAAGTGCTATCTTCTTCACAATTGCTGGAGGGAGGAGGGAAGAGCTTGCTTCTCCGTAGCTGCTTAGCGCTTTCTCACACAAACATTGTTTCTGCCATTTCTGCCTGTTTTTGCACTTGTGAACTGGTTAAAAATGGTGGCGATAAAGCGCGAGGCGATATCTCTGAACGCACCCCCCACTTTTGTTTTTGAGAATTTACTTTTTTTTAAAGCTTTAGCTTTTCTTAGCACGTTCTCATGTTTCACACTGTCCGCAGCGCAGACCTTGGCAGCATGCCAAGATGCTGTGTGGAAATAATGTCACGGTGTATTTATCTTTTGATGGGAGCTCCGGCAGATATAGCGATGGTTGGTTATAACGATCAGATTTTCATGTTTTCTCAATATCATTATTAGTGGATTGCAGTGTAGCATGTGTGTGTTTGCACGGGCTGTGGAGTATGTGTTTACATGAAGTGAACCAATAGGGGTAAACCAATACGGGTAAAACCCTTCTATAGTAAAGTAGCTCAGACCAGCAAAAATCTTTACTATATCAGGGTATTTATAAATCAGTTGTTGGCGATGGCAAGGCTCTGACTATGCTCTCTGGCTGCTTACTAAGTGCCAAGTGTTGGTTTATAAAACAAACACTCAGAAATGCCTTACATCCTGCTCTTATCGTCCCTTTATGTGATAATTATTCATTATCAGTTATCACATGTTATCACGTTTTCGACATTGTTTCCGTCTTACACAAATACAACATGGTAACAAAAATAAAGCGAGCTTGATTCCATCTGAGAACCAAAGCTTTCCATGATCACAGCATCATCTTCTGTAGCTTCAGCGTCATCTAAGAGGCAGTAGATAAGAAACGCTCGCGACAAAGTCAAGCGCGTAAAAACCGCCTACGCAGTTCCGCCGCACCTCCGCTTCTTGCCGCTGCTTTGCGTGGGGGCTCTTCGAAAGCACGCATTTTTTGGCGTGAGATAAACAAAATTTGTTGAACCCAACACCAAAAGTAATTGCACTTTCCAATTTCTAAAAATTGATATGGCTGTTACTAGCCACCAGCTGCAAATCTCTAATTGCAACTAGGCACCTGACTGTAATAGTTAAAAGCCGTTGTTGGAGTGCTCTAAAAGTTTTATTTTCAGTGCGTTATCGATACCTAAAGTGTTGGATAAGTTATACTTCAGGTGGAAAAAGTTAACTCGCATGTGAGTAAAATTACCAGAAGAGCCATTCATTTTTACTTATAGTCTGCTGTAGAAGCCATCTTATTCTTGGGAGTGTAGGTTTTCACTTTCATGCTTTCTACTTGCCAGTACAGCCTGGCCGCTGTGGGGGCTCAGTGGTTATGGAGCTCGACTGCTGACCTGAAAGACGTGGGTTCGATCCCGGCCACGGCGGTCGAAATTTCCGAAGCACTCCACTACGGCATCCCTCATAGCCCGAGTCGCTTTGGGACGTTAATTAAACCCCCATAAAACCATAAACCAGCCAGTGCAGCCTGGTTGCACTAATGTTGTTACACTGTTCAGCAGAATTCCACCTACCTTTGAGATCTCAGTAAAAAACTTGGCAGCATTGATAGGAATCTTAGAGGAAAATTATGAAGTCTTACAGAGTCAGATGCTTGCTGAAGCTACAAGCTTAATTATGCCAAAGTGAATGCCATTAGCATTTCAAGTGCTCTTCAAGAGTTTAGCTTGTTTGTAAGGGGCATGTGAATATTCAAAATTTCGAATAAGAATCGAACATGTTTGTTATTTGGTTCATATTTGTTTCGAACAATTGATACAGCAGAACCCGGCTGTTATGTTCCCGTGTGATGTTCCCGTGTGCTGCATTTTCCTGGCTGCTACGATTTCATGAGCCATTCCCATCCAAGCTCCCACAGAATCCCATGCAATACAGACTCACCTGTTACATCGCAACTATGGCGGTTTTCCCACATGCTACGTCATAAATGTCACCTTGCGGTAGTGGTTCACCCCATGCCACCATTTTGACAGTGTACATTTAGCGCACGCAGAATGGCGACGGGGCCGAAGGAGAACTTTGTAGACTCCATATTGGCGCTTGCACCATGCTCGGCGGCTTCCGCCATGTTGCACCCGCACCGACACTGAGCACACTTACAGGCGGCGTGAATCTTTTTCCGGCTGTTGGTGTTCCATCACCACTGCTGCATGAGCGCGAATGACGCGAGGCGCGAAAGCGAAACTGTGCCACAGCAAACGCAGCATGGGCAACACTGTACGAGACATAGTTGCGTGGGTTGGCTCCGAGGTATGTTTCTGTCATATGCGTTTTTCCAGCCAGTCATCTGCAGTTTAAAAATGCCATCTCTAGGTTCGAATAGACAAGGATTGTGTAGGATTAAAGTGGACACCGCGAAAATAGTGCAAAAGCACACACGCATGCCTAAACTTTGCCCACCCCATGGGCCCACTCTCTTCGCTGCTGCCTCCTTTCAATCAACAGGTGCTCAAGCAGACAGAGAGGCATTGCAGAGCATGTAGGACTTTCTATGCATGCGAACAATCGTGAGAGCCGCATAGCCTTGCTAATTCAAGACGAGTATTTTCCCTTTAGTAGAAGTAAAATAAAAAAACTGCAAGCAACAATGTACTTTCTTTTTTTTCACGCGTGCTTCCCAGCATCTGCGTTTCCCGCTGGTATGTTTTTTTTTTCTCCCACGGTCCCATGAAGAATGTAACAGTGGGCTTCTGCTGTACTCGAGAATTTTCAAATATTTGGCAGCAATCGTGCTGACTTTCATAGATCTGACCATTACAAAACCACAGTACCTGGGCAAATTATTCGAAGATCGAGTATCGGGAAAACACCACGAAGGTGTTTTCTTTGCTTTCTTCTCCATCGTGTTCCGCGTGTGCTGGTCACATTAGGATGCTACTAGGCTTTGATCTCGTGCGAAATTCCGTTAAGTGGGCTTCTTTCCCTCATATCACATGTAATGAGAACAATATGGCCAACCACCCGCTTCGAACAGTCACAGTGTGAAAGTGTGCAGTTTTTTGTTCGATTCTTTCGTAATATGTTACATATTTAATGTCCATTTTCGTGGGCCACACCCATGGTGCTCATTCTATCATCTTCACAACGCTTTCAGCATGAGCTTTGCCATCTCGTTTGTTCAACTACAATATGAGGGAAAGCCCACTTGCAGGAATTTCTGGTGGGGCTCCTGAAGCGGTGCCGAGTTAACGTGTCCAGCAGTGGAAGTGGTGGTGTAAGAATCCTGCCTATTGCACAATGCGTTGTAACTTGCGCACCTTTGACGTGCACGTAGCTGCAGTCATGACAACGATACGAGGACCCCTGTTGCTAGGTCAAAAAATACCCTGGTCATGTGGTTTTGCTTTGAAAGCTTAACCGCCAGCCTGCGGCAAAGACGGCTATTGGCCGTGCATTCACCAGCTGTCCAAACCAAGCTGCGCACTGCTTTCAGATGCCGATTGGTGTGTCGCTGGTATTTATATAAGCATTCTCACCGTCCCAGCTCTAATGTGTATTCTCCTTGTTAAAGTCTGCGTTCTTCCAACTTTCTGAAACTGCGCACTTGTCAATGGCTGCTGTTTGTGTGATAGAGTTTTCTCACATGGCGTCATTGGATTTTTGCATTTTAGGAAGCTTTTTTTTTTTTTCAGGGACGGGGGATTTTATAACTCGACCTTTGGATAAATCGTGCATTTCTTCCAATACGTCAAAATCTAAATTAAAGAGGTTTTACTATTGTCATGTTACCTTAAGTTGCCAGTCATGTGTGAATTCATGAACTTCACTTTGTCTCATTTTACATGATCATATTGCAGGCTGCATACTATTATGCTTCCTAATCAAGCAGCTTACACTTCTGTGCGTGTCGTTTTTTTTTTTTTTTATGGTGCTGAGTGAGTCGCTTTGTTGATTTTGGCTGTAAAGGCCATACACTATTTTGAAAAAGAAGGGGGACAACAATGTTTGCCCATTTATCTTCTGAAATTTTTTTTTCATACTGAACAGATAGTCGAAAGCATTTTCTTCATATTCATATTTGAAAAGTTCAGAATTTGCACACCCTTACTTGCTATCCGTCTTACTGAAAGTCATACTGAGAGTTTACTTACCAGTTGTGAACAGATACCGTATAAACGCGTGTAAGGGCCGCACTTTTTTTCCCAGATTCGGGGGGCAAATTTCGGGGTGCGGCCCATACACGCGATTTTCGAAAAAAAAATTTTTTTTTTTTCAAGTGAAAGCAAACCAATCTGGAATGCGCGGCATTTATTTACCGTTCAGGCATCACTCACGGAGTCTTCAGACTCCGAGCTGGTGCTGTGTTCAGGTAAATGTTCAGCCCACAGACAGTCGTCTTCGGTCCCGTCTAAACTGTTTGAAATTCCGGTCACTTTGAAACTCCGGGTTACAATGTCAGTCGACACGGAATTCCACGCGGACAGAATCCATCCAAGCACAGTCGCGAGCGGTGCCCTCTTAAGCCGCCCTGTCGGCGTCTCGTCGTGATTGCCATTGGCCATCCATTCCGAATACTGCCTTCGAAATTCAACCTTAAAAGGCCGATTGACGCTTACATCCAGGGGTTGCAGCATGCCGGTGAGGCCGCCCGGTATCACGGCCATGTCTGTGCGGATACCGTGTAGGCGTTCCTTAACCCTACCCGTCAAGTGACCGCGGAAGCTGTCCAAGACGAGGAGCGATCGTCGGGCCAGCATGGTGCCTGGGCGCTTCTTCCAAACGCTTTTTACCCAGTCGAGCACAAGCTCATCGTCCATCCAGTCCTTTTCTTGGGCGCGAACTACAATTCTCTTGGGGAAAACGCCTATAGGAATCGTTTTTCTTTTCAGGATGACGTAGGGGGGCAGCTTCCGCCTGTCCGCGGTGACGCACAGCATAACGGTACACTGTTGGCACTCCGCGCCGGTTGTCCGCACGAAAACACTCTTCTTTCCTTTCAGTTCAACTGTGCAGCTCTCGGGACAGTCGAACCACACGGGGGTCTGGTCGGCGTTCGCTATCTGCGAAAATATATAGTTGTGCTCACGACGCAGACCGATGACATACTTCTGAAAGCTGAGCACCTTGTCGGTGTAGTCGGGGGGCAGCCGCTGGCACAGCGTGGTCCTTCGCCGAAATGATAGGCCCTTCCTCTTCAGAAACCTTCGTACCCAGCCGGCACTAGCCTTGAAGTCCTCGTGCGGTATGCTTTTAGCACGCGCCAAGGCTTGTGCCCTCACGCGCAGCATGTCCGTTGTCAACGCGTAGCCGTTGTTCCGCACTTCCATTGAATAGCATAGCAGCTCTTCTTCTAGCTCAGGAAATTTGCATGGCTTGCCTCGGAAAGCGCGCTTTTTGGAGCTGGTATTCTTCAACGCATCCCTTTGTCCGCACCACCGTCGGACACACTTCTCGTCCACGTCAAATTTTCTGCCCGCGGCACTCTTGCCGTGTTCGAGAGCGAACTCCACTACTTTCAGTTTAAAGCCCGCTGTGTAGCTGTTGAGGTGCTTGCCCATCGTGCAACAGTGACAATGCTCGGAGGCAGTTCATGAAAAAGTGAAGAACGACAGCGCACGAGAGCAACAACTATGCCGAGCAACCACGCTAACACAACCACCAAAAAACGCATGCTTTGACAGCCAGAACAGAACAAAGTTAGACCTGGCAATATTGATGCCGATACGGATAGCGGAAGTACAGTAGCAGAAGCTCGCGGCAGAAGAAAAGATGATGATGATGACCCGCGGCCTCGGGCGCCATCCATGGGCGGCACTTTGAAGCTCCTGTGCGCATGTATTTCGAAGGCTATTCTTGCGTGTTTCCTGGAAAGTTTGGGTGCGGCCCTTACACGGATTTTTTTTTTTTTTTTCAAATATTTCCTTTGGGAATACAGGGCGCGGCCCTTACACGGGTGCAGCCCTTACACGCGTTTATACGGCATCTATTGATGTCTTAGTAATTCAGTTTTTACTTAATGGTTTTTAGCTTTGTAGTTTCGCTTGAGGCTGGCAAGCATAGTTTCCTGCTGTACACCAGAGGGAAAGCTATCGGCTCTTCACTTTATCCACCATGGACGCCCGAGGCATGCTGGGAAGACATCATACCCGATTGGCATCTAGTGGCTCGTTGACTGTGCTACGGGTTGGATTTTTTGGGTTGTTCAGTTTTGTTTTCGCCATTTTAGTTTTTGCTGATGTTTTGTGTGCTTTGTGGTTGTGTAGCGCAGCTACGCACGCAGTTCATTTGAGATCCGAAGCATGCGAAGGCACTTGACCTCGAAGTGAGCTGAGCACAGTGACTGGTGCCTTCTAGGCCTAAAGGCTGTTTGCCCCCTCACTGGGAGCCATTTACACAGCAAGCTCGGTTTTGCTCAGCAGGAACCAGTGCTACTTGTGCATTGAAATGTGTAAGAAGACAGCAAGGTATTTTAGGAACTGAGAACTCTGCAGTCTGCTGCCGTGATCACTCTGCACATTTCTCATAGAGTCTCGGAGACACTTTAAAAACGCAAAGTACAAGCGCAACTTATGTTAACCGTACTTGCCGAGGATTTCGTTTGGTTCATTTCGAAGACTGGCGGGGGCCGCGCATTGCATGCAAGAACAACTTCCACTTCATGAATTAGTTCACCCGAATGAATACCCCCATGTTGCACTTGTCAGCATGAACATGGCCGTCACTTACTTGTGGTAAGAGAGGTTTCCACTTCCTAATTCATGTTTTTCTTGGCAAAATCTGTAAGCGCAGCGCCAGGACATGGCGAGAGCCGGCACTTAGTGCGCGCAAACTACCGTATTTACTCACGTAATCCTCGCACTTTTTTTCCCTGAAAATCAACACGAAGTTTGGGGGTGCGATAATTATGCGGGGAAAATTTTCAAGCAAATGTTTGGGAGTGTTAAATGCAAAGATGAATGGGTGCAAGATCAGGATTGTCAGGTCTGCAATTGTAAATATAACAAAAACATTACTTTCAAGCATAACTTACCTTCGTTATGAAAGTACAGGGTGAACGTAAGCTCAAGCTGCTAAAGCACTTTATTTGCCGCGCGCAACCTCTCCGTCACTACTCGCGTTGCGTACGTCCTGCAGGCAACTCTACTCTTCATCAGAGTCCGTGTCGACACTGGAATCGATGGTTTCTTCATCTTCCAATGCTTCTTCGTCGTCCCACACCAGGTGGTTCTCGGTTGCATCCAGGGCGTTCGAAATTCCTGTTTTCTTGAAGCTTCTGGCCACCATGTTTACATCAATCATCCCCCATGCCTCTGATACCCAGCTGCACAGCAGCTCCACGGACAGTCTTTTGATCTTGCCGCCTGGCGTCAGAGCATGTTCACCTTCGGCCATCCATTCTGCATACAGCCTCCGGACGTTATCTTTAAATGGCTTGTTCAAAGATACGTCAAAAGGCTGTAGCATTGATGTGAGGCCGCCGGGTACAACAGCCAGGTCCGTGCGCAGTTCCTTGAACTTCGCCCGAACTGACTCTTGAAGATGGCCCCGAAAGCTATCAAGCACGAGGAGCGACGGAAGAAGAAGCGCTCCCGGTCACCGCCCCGCACAGTCTTCACCCAGTCCACCATAAGGTCCGCGGTCATCCACCCCTTTTCTTGGACGCGCACGTGTATACCAGGGGGGAGCTTTCCTTTTGGGAGGGTCTTCCGCTTGAAAATGACGTACAGTGGGAGCTTCCGCCCGTCCACCGTCACGCCTAGCATGACCGTGCACCTCTGTTTTTTGGCACCTGTAGTCCTGATGTGCACAGTCCGAGCGCCTGTCTGTTCGACTGTCCTGCTGCTGGGCATATCAAAATTCAGCGGAGTTTGGTCCGCGTTCCCTATCTGGGAGAGCAAGAAGTTTTTCTCCTGCCGGATCCTGATAACGAATCGATGGAAGTCCACTATTTTCTCTTCATAGGCTGCGGGCAGGCGCTGGCAAAGCGTCGTTCGCCTCCTGAGCGAAAGTCCATTGCACTGCATAAATCGTGTGGCCCACCCGTTACTAGCGTGGAAGTCTTGCACCGGGATGCCCTCCTTTCTTGCGATTACGAGCGCCTGGTTCCATATCAAATCAATCGACATAGCACACCCATCCGCTCGTCGAGCCTTGATATATTCCAGTAAAGAGGATTCGACAGCAGGAAATTTCCCAGTCTTCGGTCCACGGAAGGCCCGGCGCGTCTTACCAGTCGTCTTGAGTTCGTCGTGCTGCCGTCTCCAATACCGGACGCAAAACTCGTTGACGCCGAAGTGTCTGCTGGCGGCGCGGTTGCCAGGTTCCAACGCATACTCAATAGCTTTTAGCTTAAAAGCAGCTGTGTAGCTTGCGTAGCGTCCCATGGCGAAGCGGCACAAAGAGCACGGTGCAACACGCAAACAAGGCAAACGAGGCCTACTAGACACCGGAGAGCTGGAGACACCTTCGCAAAATGGCGTAGCAGTGGTGAGTGGATGAGCGGTAGCGGCGGTGGCAGCGGATGATAGCACAGTACCGCCGCCTAGTAGCACGCGCGCCCAACCATGGCAGTTAGTTGTGGCCGCAGTCAATAGATGGCGATCGCTACGACAAGCAGACGGCTCGCGGCAGTAATTTTGGGGGTGCGATGATTATGCGGGGAAAAAAAATTTTTCCAATTTTTGATAGCCAATGGGGGGGGTGCGAGCATTACGCGAGTGCGAGCATTATGCAAGTAAATACGGTAGTTTCTCGTGGAAAAGCGGGTGCTCGGCCAAGTTTCTCATGGCACGAACATATATAGCCTATGCACAGACATAGGGCGCATACCGCAATAGCAGACAACACCAATGAAATGTCTGTTTTCCACATTGCGAAAACGCGAGCTTCTAAAGGGTAGTATTTTAAGCGCTAACATTTTTTTTTAATATTCGTTTTGTTAAACGCAAAAAATTATTTTCCACAGTTAGCTATATTTGGTGGCATGAAGAGAAAGCCCTCTCTAGCCCTGAACAAATTCGGTGATGGTTTGCTTTTCTGCTCATTTATTGCAATATACAGTAAGCATATTTTATTACAGGACATACTGAATGTAAAACAACGCTTCCTTGCAATGTGTGTTTTGCGAAAATTTGTATTTCTGCAGTCATAGTTATGTTTTAGGGCCTAGCCAAGTACGCTATGCTGTCTTCCCGGCATTCCCACGGTGGATGAAGTGCTATTTAAGAAACCAGCATAGATGGTGGCGCCAGCTTTCCCTCTAGGCAATATTTATAAACTCTGTGCTGGCAAGGAGCTACTGGTGTGCACTGCCTACAAAATCTGACTTCCTTGCAAATGTGAATGCCTGGTTGCCTCACCATCACTTCCATTGCTACTACCTCAGAGATATGCAATTGTTGTGTTTAGTGAGGGTTGTGCCCTGGTGAAGGAGCTCTTAACATTCATTGAGGTGGGAGAGAAAAATACATGTCCAACAACACTTGTCTTGAGCGCACAAATAGTGCTGAGCAGAGCCAAGAATGTCAAATCTTGCAGCAGCTGCTGGGTTCGAAGTATACTACTCTCATGTCTGCATTTGCACGCAAGTAGTGTCCCTGAGATCCAGCTGCTGTGGACAGTAGTCACACTCTATTTGCCTTGCAATGGAACAGTGGCACACAAGGCACAAATATGACTGGGTTTGCATTGCACATTTGGTATATTTACTATTATTTGTTATGTTTCTGGGGGCAGGATGTGGGGCCATCCGTGGTGTGTGCAAGCCTGCGACTGGGTGCCCAGCGCTCTAGCACGGGCGAGTCAGCACTGTATCGAGCAGCACGATCATGTGTGCTGGGCCAGACACGACGCCTTGTGGCTGAGTTACCACAGCCACACCATCCTTTCCTGGCGGCTGCAGTGGCTGAGTGCCCCCGTGAGGCACGGCATCAGGCCCGGCTTATTGCACTGCTGGAGGATGCGCAGGTGGGTGGCTTTTTCCATGTGCCACTTCCACTACCATGGAACTGTTCGGGACGCTTAGTTGGGCGAAGTGGCTTTGCATGGTGAAATAACCGACGGCACACACACGTATGCCGTCAGCACATGCATTGTTGCGAGTTGGACCGTTCTTGAAAGACGTCCGCTGCAAAAACTTACGTAGTGGTCACCGCAAGCGAAAGGAAATGGCGACATTTTTCATAGCGAGGAGCTTGTACCCACGACAGAACGCACCACAGCCCCGACTGTTTTATCACACACCATCAAAACTGGCATTTTTGATAATAGGCAAAACGCCTCTCATCATATGCCAGACCACAGTGTGCATACAGTAACGTACGATTGGTTCCTATGTTGGTTTTTAGCTCCAGTCACTAGGAGGAAAAACGCTAAGGCGCCCGTGTGCTGTGCGATGTCAGTGCACGTTAAAGATCCCCAAGTGGTCGAAATTATTCCGGAGCCCTCCACTACGGCACCTCTTCTTCCTTTCTTCTTTCACTCCCTCCTTTATCCCTTCCCTTCGGCGTCCAAGGATATATGAGACAGATACTGCGCCATTTCCTTTCCCCCATAAAAACCAATTATTTATTTATTTTACTCCAGTCACTAGGCCTGATTACGAAAGCCAACGCCGACGAAGCATTTGCTTCGACCCTTTGACAGTTCTTTCTTATCTTTATTGCCATCTTCACCTTTTCATTTTGGGCCCTCCGTTCAGTAGGTGTTGCCTAATTCCTGCAGTGGCGAGTCCGCTTTCACGTCTGGACTTTCTCCCAATCCAAGCATTTGTCCATAACATGCCGATGGCAGTAGATCCATCGAACATGCAGCTCATCAAAGTGGTCGCCACCCGTTGTCTGTGCACAGATAGCGTGGCGAAATCTTGAGACATCTTAAGAATGTGCACAAGACTGCTGACCTCTTTCTCCATCATATTGGCTATTAGGAGTTGAAGTAAAGTGATTTTAGAATGTAGCTCTTAAGCGCCGGTTTGTGGTTTGAACGGCGTCACTTGCCATCGCCGTTGCCGTGACCAGGCACCGGACATAAAAACACGCGTGTTGCCACACAGGCACATAGAGTGCCGCCGCTCACTCAGAGATGGTGCCAGAGTCGTATGCACCATAGCACGCTAAAAGCTGGGGCGGCACAATAAGAATCTCGCCTGCGCACACTGCAGAAGGTTCCAGCAACTTTGAGAAACCCCTGTTTACCCATGGGGAGCGCATAACTTTGTGTGTGTGTGTTGCGTGTTGCCCTCTCCACTTCTCTCGCGCACGGTGGCACTGGCTCAGAGAGAAGAAACTCGAAACTTCTGGGAACCTCACTCCCCACCTGACCAATGACAATGCGAGCCTCGGCGGGAGGGTGAGAGAGCATTTGTACTGTGGAAACTGTGTGTGTCTGCACTTGCTTTGGCGCGAAGTGACGAACAGATGCAGCACACCCTATATATATTGGATATTTAGCACAGCCAGTCAGCCCGTGCCGTAGTTCTAGCTTCGAAGAAGCGCATGCATAATCAATTTATATTAGGAAGTATCATAATCGTCAGTGAATTTTTGTTTTTCAGCTAAATTTGATATTTCGTTTGCTGTTGTGGTTCCTTGAGAGTCCAAAAAAATCAATCGGCGACTGTAATAATGGTTGGGTTTTGTCACTCCCTCACCCTCAAATTTTGAGGGCCTAAACCCCCAAATTAAGGTCTCTCTTTATGGGTGAATTAAGAAATTCAACAGTTCAAGAGGTCCGTAGAGCATGTCGCAGCACTGCGACATCCATTGACTCCCAAAGGTAATAGAACAATTATAATGCAGGTGTGGGATACACTGTGCCGGTTGGCACCACCCTTGGCCACTTACTTGGATGGCCTGGCGGCCCTGGCTGCAGACATGCCTATCGACAGCCTCGAGGATGTGGCTAGGTTTGCTGTGCTCTGTGCTGAGGTGAGTGTCATGTCTGGCTGCCCCTTCTACATAGCTCCTTATTTGAATGGACCCCTCAAAAGAAGGAATGTTATGCTAAAGTTATCAGCAAAGGTTTTTTGTATTCTTTTTTTTTTCTGTAAGAGTAAAGTGGAGGGCGGTGACTCCAAAGTATGAATAATTTGTGAGAAGGTGAAGGTTGCCACTGCTCTTCTGGTAAAAAGCTTTTTTCTATTCCTTTTTCAGTACTCTGTTTCCACTATGTCATTATGATATCTTAGGTTTTGTCGCTTAAAGTATGCCTTTAATTCTAGTCTAGTAAGCACTCGGTGCTTTTATGTGGTGCAGAAAACTTAAAATGGTGACACAGAGGAGAGCGCATACGGTTTAATGGACTTTCGAGAAGATAAAAAGATTGCGCATGTCAGACAACCGAGTAATCAAAAGATGTAAGCATGCAGTTACCCCTTTCTGTGGGGAATTCTTAACTTTGTTGTCTTCATAATATGAATCATTTACAGTTAGCCTTGCTGTGCTTCCTAATTTAATTAGTATATTTTAATGAATAAATATCTAAAAAGTTGTTAGCTTTTTTTTTTCCCCTACATATTGTGAGAAATATGAGAAAGTAACAATGTTAAGTTTGCAGTGCCTGCTTAGTTCTGCAAGAACTAGCTGTCTTCTAGGAGGCTCAGACTCACACAACTTATCTTCTAGGCTATACGGTGGATGACGGAGACTCCTGACTGCTTTTCCTGCAACCACTTGGAGGAGTTTCTGCAAGCACTGGATGCTGTGCTGAGCAGCCCAAGCCTGTCGTCTCTCATTGGCCTCCAGAAGCACGTGACATGGGTCTGTTCCATCACGACAGCCATCTACCACCTTGTCAGTCGCTGTGAGTATGGTCTAAATGCAGACAGGGTTGCAACTGCTGCTCTTACTGTCTTTTTCTCTTTGTGTTGCTGCTGGCAATTGTCTCATTTTTCTGGCTTTTTGTTGTTTCAGTAAAAGGATGGAAAAGCTTTCCAGTAAAAGTGACACCTCGAAAGCCAAAGGACAGCTCTCCAGGTGTGTACTAGAGTCATTTAGAACCGTGAACCTTGAATGAATTACATCAAGGTCTGCAAACAGCCTCTCAGTAATAGTATTACACAGTAAAACCTCACAAAATATCTGCCCCCAAGTTTTCTGGCCCAAATGATAGCTCTGGCACGGACGGTGACCAATATAGCACTGTTCTGGAACAGTAATGAGCAATAAGTAATTATTTTAATGAATAATTTTCAAACTGCTTAACCTAGTGGCTGCCTTTGAAAGCTCCCAGAATACACGATGTGACATCAACCTTACCCGTCGCAAGCTTTCGCCAGCACAAACAGCACGGAAATGGACATGTTTGACATGCTTTTGCTTCTTTGTACAGTACAATTCGTTTGGCTTCCTTTTGTTCACGCTGCATGGTTCTCTGCCTGCATCTCGTGGTTGTATACTTTGGGTGACTACTTGGCTGATTCGGTCAGAATTAATTGGAAATCCCCATCATCTGAAGCGACGGGCCAAAAAAAGCAACATTTCGCAGAGACTATACCAGTAGCGCCACCTCACACACACCAGGGCAACGAGTGGGTGGCGATTCGTGAGCAGTGCACTGGCAAGCCAGCTTGCCTACGGTGCTGCTCAGGTTAGGCTTGACGTCATGCCCGTCAGCTTGTAGGCAGGCACGCGCTGAGTGCGGCCCGGCAGCTGCTTACAGAATGTCAAAAATACATCCATCCGCTCGAAAATAACCTGAATGATGACTGTAATTGTATCTTACAAATGAAAATCTCGCTTTTTCTTAATATTTTAAGATTTTCGTTCAGTATCCCTTTAATTCTGAATTTAACGGACCAGGTGAAATGTTCGGATTATGCCAAGCTCCAAATAACGGATGGTTGATCGTAAAACAGCCAAAAACTGTTGGCATCATAGTAAATTTACGTGGTAAAAACCTGTCCAGCGGGTGTCTGCTTTTGAGATGAAAACTTCGCTCCAACAACGATTTTCACTCTTCGTTGAATGCTTTAGGCACGCACACTGTCAGGAATGTCAGCACAGAGTTGCTCCGAAATGGTAAAACCTTTTTCGGCCTTCTTCACGGTGAGAGACTGTAGCATGGAACCTCCTCAAAAGCAGCAACATCGCATGCGAAAAGACTCTTTTGGCTCAATAGAAGAACAGCAGAACCTCACAAATGGAATAGAGGGAAATGCATTGGTGCCATAACAGCAAGGCGCCTTCTGGTGAGGAAATGAAGGAAGTGCTTTAATAAGCGCCCTAGTAAACTGTGCAAAACTGTACTCAACTGGCTGGCCAGTGTGAGGCTGGTAGTCGTCGCCGTGGTGTGGAGTGAAGCTCTGAAAAGTGAGATCAAAACTATGCACCTGCTCTATGCACCTGCTCTACATCTTCACTTGTGTCCTGCATATCAGAGGTGTGCGGGCAACACTGCACTGTGAAATTCAGGCTTGAGGAGTGGATATTTGGATGTCCACTTGTTGTTGTGCCAGCCATAGCACGATGTGGCCTTCCGTCAGGAGTCCGTCCAAATTAACCAGTAACTAGCAAACATTAGTGACACGTCAATCAGCGTCTAAACCGGTGCTCAGCTGGGTTAGGTTGTCTGGCTGAGGCTGGCTGGGCGAGTCACCGTCTTTGCGGGCTGGCACGAAGCTCAGAAAAGCGATACTGAAACTGAGCGGCCAGAGTGTTCTCAGACACAAGGCCACCTGTTCGTCGTCTCGCCTGCTGTTGTGCACACGTCAGAGGTGCACGAGCGACTATGCAGCATGGAATGCAGGTTTTGAGTAGAGCTATTTTGGCAATCTCTTGCCGCACCAGTCATACCTGGATGCGGCCTTTCTTCAGGCACCCGTTTGAATTATCTGGTACATGACCCTAGCGTTTGAATTAGCAAGCTTGTGACGACATAGACTCGCATGGCCGTTGGCTGGGGCCGTGTCGGCAGTTCGATTCCGGATTTCTGAATTAATGGGAGTTGAATTAACAAGCTTACTGTACATGTAGAATGGAATATTACTGTTGTGTGAACATAATGACTTTTTTTTTGTTACTGCAGCAGTAATTTTTCTTGTTCAGCATTTCTTTGAAATTTGAATGGATATATTGCAGTGCTAGTAGGGCATATATATGGATAGTGGTGTGGATATCTTAATTCAAGACTGGCCTTTGGGTTCTCTTTTTTTTTAAAGAAGTACTAAGAAATTTTGACACTGAAAAATAATTCAGTGCCTTCTATTGTATTCATAGTTCTGTTTGAAAAGTTTTGGATGCTTACTGAAAACAAGATTTTGTTAAGTTATCCATCAGTGCATGTGAGCAAAGTACTTCACCTCCTCGTGACTTGCAGTTTTTTATTTCAGGGTTCCTTTATCTTCCTTTTTATTATTGTTTTTTATTTCTGAGAGAAAATAATTGTGGATCTCTTCATCTCAATCCTGACTCATTGAATACAGAAGTGTGCATTCATTGCAGGAAGATAGTGTATACTGTTAAACTCTTTCCTTAACATAAAGAAAAAGTGCAGTGTTTTGTTGGTTTTTTTTATGTAAAATCTGACTTTAAATTCTAAGTATGTAAATTTATTTAAAGCTAAGGCATTTATCAATGTGCGCAGCTCTGCCGTGCACATTGGATCATATTTGTCCACTGTGCTGCTGTGAAAAATGCCAGAGTACTGTACTCCATCTCATAAGTTCCTTGCAGCCGTATGGAAGCTAGAAACTACCCCGGCCAACGAGGAGTGTATGCTAAATGTGTTTCTGGGTGCCCACCGGTGATACAATGGGTACAAGCTTTCCCTTGGCCAGTGCTCAGCTTCTTTGGGGTGAAATGCTTTGGAAATGGGTCTTTGACCCCATCTTGAGTTGACGGAAAGGCCATGTGCCATAGTGCTCTTTGGCCACAGGTGCTCTTGCGCTATACAAATTAATCGTCATCACCGTTAAACGTGTTCCTCTGCGCGTTGTTTGCTTGTTTTCTGCTCGCGGCACATTCAGGTGTTCTCGCAGAAAGTATAAATAGACACTGTCTACGTATCGAACTCTGAAGGAACATTAGACATTTTTACAGCATACCAGAGACATATTAGCGGAGACATATACTGGTTTACCGGACCTCTTCAGAGCACATCAGTGGTGGTGGTGGGATCAGGCGGGGCCACTGCACGTGTGGAGGAGACGCCCGATAAACCGGCATACATCTCCACTAATTTGTTTTCGATATGCTAAAGAAGTCTATTAGGCAGTTTTAGAATGCCATATGCACACTTACGTATGCTAAACTCAAGCATTTTGCGGGATGTTACGCTGTTTGCTACATATCCAAAAAAAAGACGCATGGCAAGTTTGGCCTGGTTTTTTGGAACAGAGACCATTTTTGCCAACAATCCCACATTTTTCCTCACACCTATGAGCAGCAGAATCGTCACTCCAAATAAAAAAATAGAACTGATTTATCGTTCCTAGGTTTTGCTGTAGGTGAGATCAGACTAATTGATAGCCGATCCCCATTTATGACCAGTGAAGGACAGGATAAACCTAGTAACAAAGATGAATTCACTCCGAAGCGAGAGGTCTTGCTTCCACGTGGGCCACCATGTTAGAAACACTATTTTAGCTTATGCAAGGGTCATGAACACTAAACTCGGGGGGGGAAAAAGTGTACGCAACACAAGCATACATTAAGGCTCGATTTGAAATAGCATTTGGCGCAGGCCCACTTTAAAGCACGATATCCTGTATGTGTATTCGTATTAGAGCGAAAGCTTTATTCGTGATGTACAGACCCAGAGAATGGCTGGTTTCGTCAGTTTCACCTTCATGCTCAATCAAGGTCAGGCCTCCGCTCGGGGCTAACAGCGCAAGAACGAAGGAGCAAGAAAGTTGTGTAGCCAATGGCATGCTTTTCACATTTTCCGGAGCGAACAGTACCTCTCAATTGATGGCGCTGGCATCCGCTCAGCGGGCTCATGGAAACCAGCACACCCACACAAAGCGGCGCGAACAGCAGCGAGCTCAGTAAAAGGTACAGCAAGAGTCTACCTAAGAAGAAAAAGGCAAAATCTCTGCAAACGAATGGTCTCGTCCTTTGACAGCCCAAGCAAAACCTAGCTATCGCGCGACGAACATCGTTTAACTGCTTTCAACCACTGCTAATTTTTTTGTATTACAATCCGCAGCGCCAGAACGCCTCTGCACTCATCGCAGCTTTGGTGGTGCTGCAAGAAACTGCTGAGATGGAGTATAGTGGTGTGCGAATAGCCAAACTTCGAACAGTTTGCTAATAGTATCTGCTATTTGATTCGCACCATACTTTATCTGTTTGAACCTTCTAAACAATCAGAAAAGAAATTACAAATTTCCTGGTAGTCGAAACTCTCGGCAAAAAATCTCAGCGTTCAAAAGTGGCTGTATCTTGCTCTTCTCACATGATTTAACTTGCTCTTTCCTTATAGCATCAATTGCCGGCACATCGCCAAAGCCCATGAGTGGTATTGCTAGGCCTTGAGTAAAATCAATGCACTGACTGCTATTTGAGAGCTGCACAACCGCATAACTGCACTGCGTACATTGCTGCTCACGCGTTGGGGCATCTAATGGCATAGTTTCATATTCACGCCTTCGATTTGCGATAGCGTTCAGGCCCGTCACAGTGTTTGCAGTCCGGCGAAACCAACACACAAGGGCTAAGCGGGCTACGTGTCATTGTGAACACTGCGTTTTGGGCGGCGTTCTACAACCGAGCTTTGTTTTCAGGCATCGTGAGGGAGCGTTGACGATGGTCTCGCTCGCATTGCAGGTCAGGTCGCTGTTCTTATACCCATTTCGCGAGCCGTCTTGTTGCATTTTGCGCCAGCAGTGCCGTGTGCCTTTCCCCTCCAATAGTCAACTTCTGACGTCATTCTCCAGTGAGGAGGTGTCTGTAGATACTCATGGCCACCTTATAATGCTTCATGAGAGCAGTCAGGAAGCTCCTCTTTGTCATGTGAGCATTAAGTCAAAATGTAATATTACTTTTTTTTTTCACTGAACGGAATAGTTATCCAAAGAATCATAAACAAGGTATTAGTCTACGAAAGGAATTTTATTACTACTACATAATTCCCTTCTTCCTTGTTTAATGTGTGGTAGGCCTTATAAATATAGTAAATTATGCTGATTGTGGGTGAAAACAAAAATTGTTTGCAATACCTCTGTTTCTTTTCATAGCTGTGTTTTGTAAAAAGCATATGTCTTTAGTTTGAATTAACAAGCTGTACTGACCTAAAGTGCAATGCTACAAGCTGCATCTCCTTCTTTGATCTTTTTGGCACACCATACAGCATCACACTTACAGCTGCGAGCGGTGGTGGTATTCTTTGCTGCTCATTGAGCACAGAAGGAAATCTGCTTACATGCTATATGGGTCTTGAAACCAATGTAGGCATATTTTTTGCTATTGGTGCTGATGGTTACCACAAAAAAAAAAGAACACTTGAGCTACTTGTCAAATGCAACTTTGCGGTTTATGTAATTGGTGTTGGCAGTTTCACTAAATGTCACAAAAGTGCAAGATAGGCAAATCTCGCACCCTTGACTATTTTTGGTAATTGTACTGCACGCAAACAAAGGTGACAAGGTTATGCAACAGTGTTTTCAGTTGCTTTTCCTGTGGTTTCTTCCATTCATATAAACTGAAACCCTACTTATTTAATTTCATTATTGTTCATTGCATGGTGGACTTCAATTTACCAATGCTCAAATGCACAGCTTTTTGCATGAGAATAGCTTATATAAGCACTAAAAAGGCACTCTGAAAATTTACATAAGACTCGGATGCGTGTGGGCCTGTCATACTGATCCGAGCTGCAACTTCACCTGACATGCATTTGGCATATTGGCCAGACCCTAAGGTTAAATAAAGCTCTCCAAACTCAAAATAAAATGTGCACATCATATTATCATGGCCTGAAAGCAGAAAATAGTACTCACTGTTGAGTACCCACCAAACTTTCTGGCTTCTGTAATGAAGTGTCACTTTCAAGACTAAAATCAAATGATCCAACACTGTCCGACAAGTGTTAGCCACAGCTTGAAAAAAAGAAAGCTGGGCTTTCTGCAGACTTCTGCGTGAGATTCGTGCCATTTACATTGTATAGTGCATGATGTACACTGAGTTGGAAAAAAAAAAGAAAAGTAAAAAATAACTGCGTCTGAAAGTGAAACAGTAGTTTTCGAGTTACGCGTCTATAGTGCTGCTTGTCCAAAGCTTGTAGATCCATGTCTTTAGGTAATATTAGAGATCAGCAATGATATTGATAGTTACCTGTGGTGCAGTAAGGAAAGTTTTAAATTATACCAGAGAATTATGTCAGCTATGATTCAATATTGGTCACTCAATTACAACATTAATCAGTTATATATCTTGTCTTTCTAATAAATCTGTCCTCTTTGTGTGCAGAGTACATGCACGTACAACAGGCCTGTGTTCATGTGGCTGAGCTTGTGGGCTGGCTGGAACGTTCTGGAAAAGAAGCTCATATCCCCGTTTTTATCAAGACTACCTTGCACAGAGTGATCAAAGGTGGGTTCTTATTTGATCATTGTACAAACAGCAAGTGCAAAGTAGTCATTCTTCTTCTAGAAAGTTCTGAAAGCTCTGTTAGTGCGCTGGTCTCATGTGGGCGATGCTTTTATGAACCGTTTTCATTCCATGATGTAGCAAAAATGGAGTAAAACTTTTTTGACATAGTGGCTTTTAACATCACATGATTCGTTTCTCTATAACAAAGTGCTCACTGAAGAGCTATGTTGCACTAGGGTGCATTAGTAGGTATAAGCAGTCTTGCTTAGCAGGCCTTTGCCAGTTAACTGCAGCAAAATATGGTCAATCGAGCAATGCATAAGCAGAAATGACCCCCATTTATAGCCCATCAGCTTGGTATCTCTAGTTGACCTCAGAAATACTACAGGTCATTCACTGCATGACAACTTCGTCCGCAGCACGTGATTATGGTTCAGCACTCTGTCTCGCAAAGCATACATGCATATTTCTGTACAGTAGTGCTAAAGTATATTGTTTGCAGCATTTCCAAGAATTAGAAACAGAACATTACAGGATCATAGAAAGGATTTTTTTGTCTGTCCCATTTTTTCATGACTCTCAGGTGTGGCCCGCCTTCCACTGGTGAACAGCTTTGTACGCACCCCACCAATTATGTGGCAGCTGAACTGGGTTCCCCACGTAAGTGGCGAGTGGCACACACTTGTCCCACCACCCCCGGCTGACTTCTTGCTGGATCGAGACCTGCTGCAAGAGTACATCTATCGTGTGAACCTGCTGGGTACGTTCAGCCTAGTCACTGGCATGAAAGCTCCTTGTGAAACTCAGAATGGCTTTGGTTATGCAAAGCACACAAGCTCTTGGAGATAGGATTGGCCTAAAAGGCACGTTAACACTGGTGAGTCACGAAGGTCACGTAGCCGGCTTTGGTCACTCCACACTGGTCATGGAGTTGAAAGACGACTTGTTTGGTACAGTCGCCTGCTGACCAATTTTTTATAATGCAACTGCAGGTTGCAAGTCTCCTGAGCCAATCACAAGCACCTCGGGAAGTGACCTTGGGGCATCTTATACTTGTTTGTCTGTCATCATATAATGAGAACTTCTGTAGTTGCTAATTTTAAAATATGCTCATTAATTTTGTTAAAAAAAAAGACAGCGTTTACAGTGCAATCCACTTATCACGATATTGAGAAAACTGGGAAATCCAATCGGTATAACCAATTACCGTTATATCTGGACTGGCAGAAAAAAAGCAAGAAGAACACACCCACGTATTCCCCTATACATGTAGGAATTACCCCCCTGCATGTCGCCACTGTCACCGGTACTCCTGTCAAAGGCGCACATCGTCTTGGCGCTCTGCTAAGTTCGCCGAGCAAGCCACCCCACCCCCCTCCGGAGCTCCCGTCAAAATATAACACACCCCAATGTTATTGGCACACAGTATCGTGGCGCACTGCCAAGGACTGCACTGCAGACAGCGCGAAACTGGGGAACACGCTAGAAAAGCGAACGCTTAAAAAAATAAGTTCTCAACCATCTGGGGCAGAAACTACGTTGTCTGAGACAGTGTTGTGTGGCAGTGGCCAAGCAAGCTCCTCCCCCAGCGATTGTGACGATGACAGTGCTTGGTTCCCAAGGCAACGCTTTCCTCGTGGATTTTGCCATGCCGGTCCGTTCGCTGAGTTTTTAGGTATTCGCTTCAGTGTATTTTATTTTTTTTATCAAACTTTCAGACAAATTTTGGTGGTAAACACCATCTGGGCAGCCAGAATCCTATCATTGCATCCGTTATTCCGCCGATAATTGTATCTTTATATACGATTTATTTTTACATACGGGAAATGGGGAATTGATAAATCTAAAAAATTTGATTGTTATAAGTGATGTATCGTTATATCTGGTATCGTTATAAGGGGATTACACTGTACTGTGTATGCTTTTCGAGAATAATGAAGTTTATATCTTGGAGTTAATTGAATGCGTCATGTGTCTAGAACATCTTTTGGACTTGGAATAAGAGCATACTGATCTATTGCTGATCTCCCAAGCCATTCTTGTTTCTTGGCGCACAGATGGCTGCAGAAATGTATTATAATTAGGGCTTGGACTTTTCGGTTTCAACCAGAAAAGAATCTGATAAAATGACGCCTAATTTAGTTTTTGATATTCGCTTTCAACCTAAAAAGGTCAGTATTCTTGGCAAGCAAAGCATAGCTAGCTGACAGTTGAGTACAAGTTACATTCAGTCAGAGTTGTAAATTAACTAAGTAGGGAAGCCAGTTGCGTGATAAAACGATGGAATTGTTGGATAAGCCGCACTGTTGTGTGATTTGAGCCATTTTTCCGATTGTTTACACACCTTTGCAGACCGGGAAGCACCACCTTCTCGCCGCCTGCTAGTTAAGCACCGTTTGTTCACTATCATCCTCCGCTTAGAGTAGTTAGTTAAGTAGGTTTATCAAGTGCAAGGCAGACAGTGACACAAAGCCATGCATGTTCATCATGGAAAGTATTGTGTTCGGGCTACTGCGACGATTGAGCCACAGTTCTGGCGCTGCCATCTACACGCAGACCACATGATGGCCCGCCCTCTCGCTCAACCAAGCGCGACAGTCAAAAGAAAGCTTGTCAGACTAGTTCTTAGGAGTAAATTCCATTTGCGTTCTTGACTGCCGGCCGTCTCATTAAACTTGCGTTTACTTTGACAAAAGCTATCCTTTCTACAAACGCACCCCAAGTGCAAAATTACTGGTAAATTATGTTAACTACTGGGTAATGAACTGTTGATGCTAACAAAAATGCCAAGACAGACTCTAAGTGACATTTGACCACAAAGAATTGCCACATTAAATCACCGAAAAAAGTCGGTAATTCATTTGTCGAAAATAATATTCACTGAAAAAAACCAAAACTTGCATTTTGAAATAAATACAGAAAAGTCTGCTGAATTTCGGAAAAATAAAAACTGAAAAGTCCAACCCCTAATTATAATGTAGGTTTGTATGTTGATTACTGCATGACTACTTTTTGTGAGTGCAACCATTTTGTTTAGCCAGGTTAACCTCAATGTCATGAAATTCAATCAGCACTTTTGGCTGGAGGGCTTCCTTCGAGAGGCATTTGCCACTTCATTCTTGGGTTGTACCTTACTACAGAACTCAGGCTTTTCTTTAGATGCTGCCTGTATACTAAGTTAATGTAGTGCAGTATTGATGTGAGCATTCAGTTTGGGCTTGCATTCAAATAAACTAATGTAATGCTTTCAGAATGCATCAGTGTTTCAAAGTGAAGCAAAACACTGGAGTTCATTGTGGAACAAATTGAACTAACAGTGAAATAATGATACTCATGTAGAAATAAAGCTGCTAGACACATCAGAAATACTGTTTCATTAGGAATGCTTAGGTCTCTCCATAAGGGGGGGAGGGGGTCAAAGTTTACAGTAGCGCCTGTTCGTGCATTCTGATACTGTGTAGCCGGGAACAATATAGGACAAAATGTGTGCCCCTCCCCCATATCTATTGGGGGAGCCACTGCCCCCTGATGGATGTGGGGCAGGAGGATTCATTTTCATGCATTCATTCTTGTTCATTTCTGCCCACTGGCATTCCAGTTTATTCCGATAACACTTGTAATTGCTTGTTGGGTTTTCTGTGGTGTTGTTAGTAGATGGTGCACGCAGCTTTTCATGTTTGCAGGTTGGATTTCACGGCAGCAGTTTGAAGAAACATGGATGGCACTTCTGGGTGTTCTGAACACATCTCCGTCTGCTGAACAGGAAACAGCTGAGGTAGTGTACTTTTGTCTTCTTCTCTGGGTTTATTAAAATCGGTAAAATCCACTTGTTTCTTTTTGGTAAATTTTTTTTAATCTTACTTTTGAACTTATTGCAAACATATAGTTTTCTGGATTCACACTAATTTGTTAATAATACACTTATCTGGAGCCTCACTTGTATCTTGAAAAACGTGCATAGTTTACAAGAACAAAACAAAATAGCCATAAGGACCAAGCTTAAAATATGGTTGTAATGCTGAGTGTTCCGCAATTTCTTTTTTTAAGTTCAGAATTATTTTGCTGAGAAGGAACTGAAGCATCATCAGATCAATTGGTTTATTAGTATTGCTTCGTAATGAAAGCACCTTGTGTGTGTCACACAAACTGAAAGCAGTGTGTTTGAGCTTTTTTTTTTTGCTACTGCATACACATTTTTACTTGCAAATTTCAGCAAAGTAAGGGGGCAGCCCGAGATGTTGTGCCCTTGACTTTTTAAAGTGAGCACGGATAAAGCTTAAAATTCACTAAAATGCAACTTCTAAGCAAAAGTTGTACAGCAACAGTGCAGGCGGAGAATTTTGGTTAAAAGCTGAAGTAAACCTTACAGGGAAACTCAAAATCAGCCTGTTCCTAAAGCTGTCGAGGTTGCACTAGAAGCATACTCAAAATGGGGGACTTAAACCAGCAACCTGCAGAACAAAAACTTGATGCATTAAACAGTTCCAATGCCACAGAGATGTTCCGCAAAGTGAGTGCAGTAGGACCTTCAAAATGTGCAAGTACGGGATGACCCTGACATCAGAATAAACACGGGGCCTTTGCCATCGCAATCCTTTGCAGGATGAGCAGGAACGAGTGGCCGTGCAGTGCCTAGCAGTGCGCTGCATCACCAGCCTGCTGCTGCAGTCATTGCAGTTACCCCAGCCAGGCAACCCCCACAGCAGCACCTTGCTGCACCAGCCACGGGACAAGCCCTTTGCCTTTGTCCACACTCGGTCAGCTTGTCACTACCATTGTTTTTCATATTTCTTTTGGGTTGCAGCTAGAATTAGCAGGCTTGAGTTTCGGCATTTATCAGTAGTTCCACTGAGCGCAGTGGACATTTCACAGAAGCACATGTGAAAGTGCACATGCAACTAGGCTTGGTTGCAATTGAAAAAAACTGTGTTGAGTAAAGCCACTGTGCTGAGAGGGCAGGCCATTTCTATCCATCCGGTACGGATATTGCAGTGTACAGCAAATAGCAGTGTCAAATGATGTCTCGCGACTTTTGTTGGAGGGGTGTTCCCCTCTCCAAGTCGTGTTTAGTTCTCTAGCTCGGAATGCTAAAAGGCACTTTGGTTCGCATTAGTAATGTTTACAAGCATTCAGTGCTGTTGCATGGGAGTATTTGTCCCTGTTAGTAGTAGCTCTTGAGCAATTCATGCTTGTGCCTTCTGTGCAGTGCAATGTTAGCACTCCACGAATCACTGGCATGTTTCCAAACCTTTACCATGACCTTGCCAGGGTGCATCTGCATGCTATGCATTGCATTAGCATTTGTGGAAGTCAATTATTGCACATTGTCCTGTGCATGTCCTGTATGCAGTAAACGCATTAACATCTTGATACAAATCTCACAGGGTCACAAAAAATATTCATTTCATTGTAGTGTCGCGTCATCCAAAATGAACAAAATTCATAAGCATAAGCACTGAAAATGCATTCAGCAGATCTGTTCACCAGATTTAGTTACGGTCGTGTGGCCACCGCTTACTGCTCGTGATGCGTACCGCCAACTGCCGATTGCAACATCGGCAACTGTGCAGGCAGTACATAGTGCTCAAGGGAGCAGTCACGGCTCACTAGTTCGTACCATCCATAGTGGCACAGGAGAGAATTTGGACCACCCGTAATTCTGCACGTTGAACACAATGCACTTCATCCTGGGAATTTTGCAAATTTGTATTAAACATGATTGTAGTACAGTCGAGCCCGCTTATAACAAACATGAGCGTCACGCGGCGTCCGTTCATTTTATCTCGAAGTTCGTAGTAAGTGGACCACAGCTTTAAAGACAGTTGCTTGTCAAAACACAAAATTTTTTCTTTGCGAAAAAGTCCATGATGGACGTCTCTTTCTGCAGCGCGGATTCCATGAGGGAGGTTTCTAGTTTATTTAAAGCAGAAGCGGGCTATCGCCAAGGCCCTTGGCATAGACAAGTTGTCTGAGGCTCTCTATGTAGCTCATTGCTACAGGTGCGCTTATGGGTGCTGGCTCCGAAGTTTTATCCTCATCTGACACTTCAGAAATGATGCCCTCATCCGTGCACGGTTCCGCGGTGTCGGCGTCATCATCGACAGAATTAAAATCATTCCTACTAATATCATGACCCCCCATGTTGTATTCGACGACGCGCTGCCACAAATCGCCGGCCTTGCGGCAGCAGTTCCGCTCGCCAGTGGCCATCACCTCCACCCAGGCCGCTATCATCATTTGTACCGCTGAATACAATGGAAATGGGCATGGTGTTCTCGTCCACCATCCTGAATTACAACCAGGGCCCAAGGTTTGAACGAAGCCATCGGAGCGTCCGCGCCGCAACAAGAGTGACAAAAGCGTGCAACGTGCACAGGTGGCAATCAAGCCAATCAGGCTAAAGATACAGACGCACAGCACCAGCAGAGAGACCAATGAGGGCCGTCCGTGAGCGTCAGTGCAGCCATCTCTTGGCTCCCGCGGAAGGCCTGCTTCACGGAGCGTGGCCTATGCGATCGGCACCAGCGGCGGCGCGGTTGATCACGGAGGCCACGCGCAGATTTGCAAGAGAGTGAGGAGAGGGGAGCGGAGTTGCGAGGAGGCCGGGAGGGCAATGTTGGTAGGCGCGTCGGCGGGCAAGGGTAGCTTGCTCGAGAGCAGCGCGAAACGAGGCGGGCGGTTGGCCCGCGATGAGTCTCGGGAAAACATGCCGCGTGCCCGGCGCACAAAGAGGTCGGAGTCAGGTTATCTCGCATCGCGGCGCCGGGTTTATGCCGTCCGTTCGCTATAATGACGTTCGTTATACGTGGGATTTTGTGCCATTGAAACAATGTATATTTTGACGGTCACGCAGGTCTCGTTCGTTATAAGCGAAAGTTGGTCTTAAGCGGGGCCGTTATATGTGGGTTCGACTGTATCGAGATTTCATTTAGTCAGTGCGTGACCCTGCCAGCTGTTTATCTCTGGAAGTGATCATAGGTGCTCGACAGTGAAGTTGGAAATTATAATAGATTTTTGTATTTCAAATTACTGATGTCGCCAGCCTCATAATACTGCCTTCAATATAAATGCATTAAACTAATTTAGTTCGAATTTTATATAGCAGCAGGAACCCACTGTAAATAGAAGTACAACCCACAATTTTTGCTCAGTATAGTACTGCTGCTAATTTGTATTTTAATCACCACAGTTGTGTTAATTATTATTATTGTTGTTGTCGTCGTTGTTGCTGGATTTTGTTTTTTAGTTTTACCTTTGCGTTTGCAGAGAGTTTATTCTTACCATTATTTTTTCAGGTGTGGCAAACGACTGCAGGCTGTTCGAACCCCTGTTCATGAAGCTCTCTTGAAGATGCTCAAGCTGAAGTATGAAAAATTGTTGCTTACCAATTTCCAGCGTAGAAATTGTTTATGGTAATTCATTCTTTGTATTGGTTACAGCAGCAGCATGTCCTGGGGACGTTCCAACATTGAGAAGATGTGTCGCCATACTGAATACTCACTTGGACAGGTATACCTACATCTGTGATCATATAAAAGAGTGTCTTTTTGTTTAACTTTGCTTGCTGCCGTTTTTTGCTTGATTTTCTTGCTTTGATATCAAAAATTAAAAAAAAAGTTCTCATTTGCATATAATTCAAGTGAGGAAAGCTCACTGCAAGCATTTATTTTCACTGCATTTTTTGCTTTAGTGATCGTTGTCATTGGGTGTACTGTCTTCCCAGAGTCCCTTGTCCGGGATATCTTTCCATAGAAACTCGTCTTTGGTATCGTGGAGCACATTTGATATCCCGCATTCTTTGAAAGGCTACCGATAAGCCCCTCACGAACGCTGGCCTGAGGTTGCGCAGTCCAACTGCAGAGCGTGGCTGAAAAGGCCCCTGTCAGCCGTATGGTAGCAATAAGTGTGACGTCTCCCTTCGTCATCCAGTCCATGTAGCAGTGCGTTGTTTTCGGCAGCTACAATTCCTTTCCTTCTAAAAGCAACCAAGTACTGCTTGCACAGTCCCAATACCGTGCGAGGTGCAATCATCTTGCTTTCAATAATGTGGGCATCGCCAGGTCAGCATGGAGAAATGGTGTCAAAGTCGATACAGTCAAGTGATGCCACTGCTAGCTAGCACCTTCTCTCACTAGAAGCCTGATGGGGATAGCGCTGAACAATAACAAAACCGGAACTGCAGATTTGGGCTGAACATTGTGTGGATCCGCATAAAATATCAGCTGCAAATTTGACACGTTAAATTCTGAGAAAAAAAACCTCATATTATATGCAGGTTTTTACAGTAATTTGTTTTTCAGTATCATAAAAACTGTGCAGCAGGACCTAGAAATAAGGTTAATGTATGAAAGAGCTGTGTGAGCACTCTCACGTATGTAAAAATGCTATGAAATGTTTTTTGAAACTAAATGCCTAATGCTTTTTTTTATGGCATGTGTTTCATTTGTGTGTTTTGCTTGAAAACATTCAAAGCCTTGTGTCTTCTTGTATAAACACTCTGATTATTGGCTGCCATTAACACTCTGCTCAGCCCAAAATTCAACAGTGACCACATCTGGGGAAATGAGCATGCTTGCATACATTTCCAGCACAGGAAGAAGAAGACAAAAGAAAATGGGGACAGCATAGACTTAGTGCCTCCTCAGTGTCTTCTTTGGGTAGTATCACCATCATCATCAGCCTGACTACGCCCACTGCAGGGCAAAGGCCTCTCCCATGTCTCTCCAATTAGCCCTGTCCTTTGCCAGGTGTGGCCACCGTATGCCCGCAAACTTCTTAATCTCATCCGCCCACCTAACTTTCTGCTGCCCCCTGCTATGCTTGCCTTCTCTTGGAATCCACTCCATTACCCTTAAGGACCAGCAGCTATTTTGCCTTCGCATTACATGCGCTGCCGAAGCCCTTTTCTTCCTCTTGATTTCGACTAGTATGTCGTTAACTCGCATTTGTTCCCTCACCCACTCGGCCCGCTTCCGGTAGTATATCAAGTTCCTTTGTGTTGTGTTAAAACATATATTGGCTTGATGCGATGATCTGTGCATGAGAGGTGCATGAAACTGGCATTTCAATCAATCAATCAATCAATCAATCAATCAATCAATAATTTTATTTCTTCCTCACAAAAAGATTAGCGGAGGACGAGGAGGGCTCGAAGAAAAAGTGGAAGTTTCCACTTGACGAGCTTCGGGCCCCCTATTTATGAGGCATATACAGTGGAACATTAAGAAACATACATCTTTATACATTAGAAAGTTTAAAAGTCAGTATGTGTAATATGCAATACAAAAATAATATACTCATTTTAGAGCCACAAATAAAGGTCAGTATGTACAAGTCTCTGTCACTGCTGTGGCTGTGCACCTAGTTCTGCTTATACTTATGAGGCACATTGATCAGTACACCTTTGAAATAACAGAAATTTAGCAGGCTGCAATCTCCTGATCATTGTGTTTGTCAGGCTTCCTTCGCATTAGCAAAAGACGGGCCAGACTTCGTTTTCAATCGTTCTCATAACTATCATCATCAGCTCAGTTGAGCCCTCTGCAGGACAAAGGTCTCTCGGAAAGACCTTCAGTTAGGAATATTCCTAAACCTGCCTTGCCAGTTGCCCTCATCTGCACGACTACATTTTTCTTTCTTTGGTATTTACTCTATCACTCAAACAGGTCACTGGTTGTCAGTCCTATTCTTCACGTGCCCTACTCATGTCCGTTTCATCTTTAGTTTCAGCTAAAATATCCTGAACTCGTGGTTCTAATCCACCTTTTTTTTTCTCTCTCTATGTTAATACCCTCCACTCCTCTGTATCTTCCGTAGCGTTGTTTGTGTGAGATAAGAATGCTAGTGCGAGGTAGAAGTGCGAACCATGGTGCGAACGCTTGCAGCACCACTACCAGTCACTAGTGTAGCGCAGTGAAGCCTGTCTCCTGCCATCCGAGCAGGCACTGCTTGGCGCTGGGGAATTCGATACATCCAGTTTATGGCGGACCATGTTCAGTATATAAGTAAAAATTGCATGTGTTAGTCAGAAATATTTAGGAAGAATTCAGTATAGTCAGTAATTTATAATTAGAAGTTGGACGTTTTGGTTTTTATTTCAGGACGCTACTTTCGGGTTTTTTCTTTTCGGCAAGTTTTATTTTTGATGAATGAAGTACTGACTTTTTTTGGCGACTTAATGTAGCAATTCTGAGTGGTCAAATGTCATTTAAACTTGATCTTGGTATTTTTGTCATTCTGAGCAATTTATTTATTAGTAATTACATACAAATGGTAGTACTTGGAGCTGTGCCTGTAAAAAAAATACTACCCTCATTAAAAGAGTAACTCAGGTTTAATGAGATAGCCGGCAGACAAAAACGGAAGAGGAAGTTTACTTCTAAGAATTAGGTTGACATGTTATCATTTGGTTGTCACGCTGCGTTGAGGGCGAGGGCGCGGCATCACGTGGAACTGCAGCTCAATCGTTGCGGCAGCCAAAACATACTTTTTCGCGATGCCCATTCACGGTTTCGTGCCAGTATCCTGCATGCATTTGATTAATCTAATTATCCGACTATGACTGCTCTAAGTGGGTGGTGATAGTGAAGAAACAGTGCTTAGCCAGAAGATGGTGAGGAGATGATGCTTTCCAGTCTGCAGAGGCATGTAAGCTAGCGGAGCAATACCTCAAATCACACAACTGTACTGCTTATCCTACAATACCATCGTCGCATCATGCCCCTGGCTTCCCTACTTCGTTAGTTTTCAACTTTAATTGAGTGTAACTCGCAGTCAGCAGCCAGCTAGCTATGCCTTGCAAACCAAAAATACTGACCTTTATTGGTTAAAACCGAGTTTTGAAAATTGAATTCGGCGTGCCTTTATCGATTTTTTTTTTTCGGTTTAAAACGAAAAATTCAATTCCTGTTTATAATATCCGTGTTTGTTGTATTGAGGTTAGACCTAATTTTTGGCCTTAAATATATTAATTTTTAGGCCTGCTATTGCTCTTCATGCATCTAAGTTCTCAATCACTTGCTGTGGTATATCCTCCGAGTTGGTTACCGGGACAATTTTTGAGAAATTTGCTCAGAAAAAAAAAAAGATAAAAAATTCACAAGCGACCATACAGTGTGGTGAGTCAAATCCGCATTAGCAGAACTGGCTTTACATTTCACTTTTTCAATGAACGATGTGACCAGGAAATTTGTGACAGACCTGGCCACAGTGTTTCAGTGCATGATTTCCAAAGCTTCTGATTAAGTAATGGCAGATGGGAGAAATTTTATGAGAACAGATAAGAACGCTATTAAAAGCAGTCATTACCATTGCTTTTATGGTGCAGTGAACATTCTTGAACAGGAAAGACTGGTTTGAATTTTTTTTTTTTACTTGTCAGCAACCTGACACGTGCCTACGTCATCTCTGTACAGCTTCTGGGTATTGGTTATTGTGCGGGTGCGAACACCATTCCATTCTGCTACTGGTTCTAGGGTGGAGGCTTCGAACACCCACACACACGACAGCTTTGTCGCTACATGAGACTATACAGCTGACTCAGTAAAAATAATTGTGCCATGGGCAGGTATCAGTGGAGTACATGTGCGTGGCTGTGGGCCTGGCGGAAGGGGCTGACCTGACAAGCACGTCATCTCCACTGTCCTCATCGTCGTCATCTTCATCAAGCCAGTACTCACCACCTGGTGGCAGCGTGGGCTGTTTGCGGCGTGAGGCCAGCCTGGCAGCGGCAGGGCTGGACCTGCGCTCATGCCTGCACTTCCTGCTTGACCTGTACACCCAGTGGCTGGGACCGCCTGACGCCATTGGCCAGCCACTCCTCACCGAGACTATCCGATCAGTGAGAGTCCTAACACTCGCCTCTGCCAACACAATTGAATTATTTTTTTTTAGCCGTAATTTTGATGGTCAGTTTTTTGTCGGAGAAGAGTAAAAACATATTACGCAATAGCGTATACAGCTCGTTCGGTCGAAAAGCCATCGGCGTAGTAGTAGTCGGCACTGCATGTTGGAAATAATCGGGGGCTGCGTAAAAAAAATCGTGTCATGATAATGTGTGGTTCTAGTGATTGATGATTGATTGGTGTATGATAGGCAGTGACGAGGTATTAAAATCATTGGGATTAATTGATTATTTAAAGAAATGAAAATTGGAAAAGGGTGAGTTCAAACGTGTCAAAATGTCAAGAATGAAAAGCCAATGCTTGATGATGGTAATTAAGAAAATTTAGAGTAATTGATCAGTTAATTAAAACAATTGAAAAAAAAAAGAAAAAATGAGTTCAAAGGTGTCAAATTGCTCAGAATGGAAAGCCTAACCCAATACGCTATAGTGCCATACCTTTAAGGCAAAGCTTAAGTGTCCTCTCCAAATTTTGACATTATTCTGGTTTGTCTTGCCCTGTGGTAGTAGACACAAATGCATAACTGGTGGTTTTGTGAGGAGTTTTGTTTTAAATTGGAAGAAAGAGTGGGGCTACTACCTATTCGTAAGTGGTTGCAAAAAATAAACATACAGGAGGAAGTCCCAGAGTCGGTGACTATATCAATACCTCCTGTTACTTGTAAATAAGCATATACTATGACAACAAGCAACAGTAGCGATGTGCTGTGTTCAGATTTTTTTAGTAAAGTTAAGAATCTTTTGGCCACATGGGCCAGAGCAGCAGCTCTGTGCTGCCACATCCTTGGGATGCTTGTGGTGCAGCCACCCTCTCCTCCCCGCATAGCTGCTGTGCTGGCAAACTCACCAGTGAGTTGCACCACCAGCACCCGTAGCTATTGCCAAGGCACTGTAAAATTTCTTGCATGTTTGATAGAAAATATCCCTCACTCTGCTTGTTACTGACTGCAGTGGTAGCCTGTTTGTTTGTACATCTGCCTCGTAAGTGAGAGTACAGGCTTCAATCCCCAGTACCTCCGGGTGCCCACCCGGAGTAGAAGCTTGTACAAGCTGGGGAAGTACAAGCTTTCCCCTGGCCTGGTGCTTAGCTTCTTTGGGGTGAAATGCTTGTACACTGTTTGGCCAAAGCTGCCCTTTTGCTATTAATGTGAAGTCACCATCATCTGCTTGTCATTATCGGGAACCACCATGTGCTGCTTTTTGCACAGTTCACACACAGCTCAATGGCATCAGTTTTGCCACCAGCACCTGCATCATTGTCACTGCCCTGTTAATGCCCTGTCACTGCCCTTTCACTGCCTTGTCACTTGACCTGTAGGCTTGTAACAGAATTCACTTTTTAGCTGCTTCTTTGCAGCTCACAGTACATGAGCAAGTGGTGATGCAGGTTTTTTTTATGTTTTGTAGGCTTTCTTTTCAGCACAAAATAAACCTAATACATTCAATCCCAGACATGTCGAACTAAGAGAATTGCAAAATAGTTCGATATATCGATAATTTGAAGCATGGCCATGGATAAGCTCATCTTTAACTTAGAAGCATTGACGCTAGCAGCACATGTCCCGTGGCGACATGTCGCCCACCGTCGTACTACAAGCGCTGCCCTCATTGGGTGTTGCTAGGCCTAGCCCACTTAGCACCAAACCTCAGTGAACGGTCCTTTGCAACTAGCCACTGCCTGTTATAAGAGGTCAGATATCTTCACCAGCACACTAGAAACAATAATCTGTCACTATAATTGAGCTGCAGTTCATTTCCAGAATGCTCTTGGCAGCAGAGCAGGACAGGCGAGAGCCACTGCTAGCCTTCAGTTAGCTAGGTGGGCTTCACCGCATGGCAGGTGATTTACCAAATGCTGGCTGCATTGGATGACAACAATACCACATGAGAAATGTGTACCCCAAGCCGAGGGTAACCCCTAACCGCACCTCATGTTTCCTTATTATGAAGTTTCAGGTTCTTCGTATGGTTAGTGCTGCCAGCAAAGGATGCATAGCCAACAAGTCTCTACGTACGAAAAATGATTGCGGGAGCACCATTATGACCCGCCGCAGTGGCTCAGTGGTCAGGGCGCTCGGCTATTGATCAGGAGTTCCCGGGTTCAAACCCGACCGCGGTGGCTGCGTTTTTATGGAGGAAAAACGCTAAGGCGCCCATGTGCTGTGCGATGTCAGTGCACGCTAAAGATCCCCAGGTGGTCGAAATTATTCCGGAGCCCTCCAATACGGCACCTCTTTCTTCCTTTCTTCTTTCACTCCCTCCTTTATCCCTTCCCTTAGGGCATGGTTCAGGTGTCCAAGGATATGTGTGACAGATACTGCGCCATTTCCTTTCCACAGAAACCAGTTATTATTATTATTAGCCCCATTATGAGAAGCACCACGTGCAGGGGCAGGGGCATGGCACACTGTTTTATATATCAGATGTTCTAATGAAGGAGAGTCTAACTCAAATAATAGTGCTATATTTTTGTGGGGGTGTTAAAGGGAATGTTTGACTGCCTGATCTATACAATAATTCAGTATATGTGGTTTTGATGTACCCTGAATCGACTGGTTAAGAGTACTGAATTAGACATCTTCTAGGATGTGCCAATGCTTCCTAGTCCGATGTTGTGCCCTAAATTTAAAACTTGAAGTGTTATTCTTGCTTAGTTAATTTTACAGATTATGTAAAATAGTCCGACTTGCTCTGTAGCGTGGTTTCAAGTTGTATCCTTCTGTAGTGAATCTGTAATATTTAAACCTTGGCTGAAGTTGCATTGTACACCTGGTACTTAAATGACAGCATGTGCGATGAGATGCATTGTGTTAGTATGCATCACTGTTTATTGCATGACATAGAAATGAAGTTACTCGATTATTGAAATATTATGTAGCAAATGCAAAAACCTGAGTCGTTGTTGTAAATTAGAAATAAAAATGGCGAGGCTTAGCTTGGTTAAGCCAAGAATGCGTTGCATATCTCGATGGAGTTCCGTGCTGCTCCGTTGACTTGATAGGCTATTGACTCGATCGCCATTGAAACTGCCCTTGTAGCAGCGCTCGATCGCCTTTGAGTCGATAGACTATCGGTTCGAGGGCCCTCGAAATGCCCGTGTGACAGGGGTATAAGACTGTCCCGGCGAAGGAGCGCAGCTCTTTTATACATATGCCGTGACGTCAATCATAGCGCAGCGCCCCTAGCGGGAGGAGCGGGAGTCAGGTGGTGGCTGCGGCTGTGCGCGACCGTGCCAGTTGGGGCCCAGCTTTTCCTCCGTGACGTCACGCGCCGGCGCAGCGCCCCTAGCGGGAGGAGCGGGAGTCAGGCGGTGGCTGCGGCCGCGTGCTGCCGCGCGAGTTGGGGCCCAGCTTTTTCTCCGTGACGTCACGCGCCGGCGCAGCGCCCCTAGCGGGAGGAGCGGGAGTCAGGTGGTGGCTGCGGCCGCGCGCGACCGCGCGAGTTGGGGCCCAGCTTTTCCTCCGGCTGTCGTGACGTCACGTCACGTGGTTGCGCTAAAGGTCAATGGTGGCTGCCCGGCCGCGCCCAAGGGCTGAACTGAGTGATTGCAATATGCAACGCATAATAATGGGGTTAGCAGGGAGCTTGAAGGTAAGCAGAAAGCTAATGGGCATGACCTTGTGGGCGATAGGAGTGACATTGTTTGACTGCAGCAGTCAACCACCGTCACTCCCATTGCCCATGTCATGTGTTGAGAATGGTTAGGAGAAAGCAAAGTAATGCAGAAACATTAGAATCTGATTAAGGCTTACTTCATTTAAAAAGCAGTAGCCTGTGTTCTCATGGGAGGATTAGTGCAGCTATCACTGTTACTTTGTCCCACGGGACAGCAAAAAGTCTTGGAGCTTTTTTTTTGTTATTGTTGAAGTGCTCAGCCGTAACAGGGCTCAAGTGTTGATAGTCATAGCTGTTACTACAGCAGACACTGGTGCTAAAACATATGAACCCTATTTTGATTGCTCAACCCCAACAGGGCTCAAATGTTTTGAGCACCAGTGTCTGCTGTAGTAACTCCTGTGGCTGTCAATGAAAGCTTTTGTACTGACTGCACTTTTACGTGTAAAGGGTTGCTCATTTCGTACATCGTTTCTGTGTGCAATTCGGCAATTTTTTTTGCCATCTTGTACAGATCAAGCTAAGCTTAGTTCTCTTTGGCAACTGCCTGCAGGTGGTGATGCTGTCGGACATTTTCATGGAAAGCTCACAGTTTGACTGGATGCTGAGCCTGTTCATGGACATGTACCGCCATCACCCAAGTGAAGATGAAATCTTGGCCCAGTACCTGATCTTAGGCATAGCCAAGGCGGCAGCAGTTGTCAGCCTGGTAAGACTTGCATCCATGTTTCTAGTGCTGTCACATGAAATGAAACAGCATCATCAACACTGGTTGAAGAAATCATTACAAGGGAGTAGTGCTGCATGATGGTTTAGGTCTGTCCAGTGGTGGAAGCCAGGAAGCAGAGATGGTAAGGTCTGTGACAAGGTTCTGAGGAACTTGGGTCCTGGTTAATGAACGAATGAAAGAGGCATTGATATGAATATCAGCCCACATGATGGCTGTAATTTGGGCTGAATGCTCTATGCCACCTGCTATTGCTGTTAGGAGCAGTGTTGGTAACCACTTTCAGGGCCAAACTACATTACTTAATGCATAAAGTACCCATGAAAATAAAGAGGGTGAGAGCACATACAGTAGCCAATTTGGCAGGGCACCTGACATAGTGCAGTGAGGTTGCAGTTTTTGTTTGTTTCCCCACATGCAGCTTGTTGTTTTGTCCTCAACTCTGTCAGAAAATTTGTGTGCAATCCTTGGTTCTAATTCCACACATATGAAACTATGTATCAGCTGCGCTCCTTGGATGTGGGCCAAACATTGCCCTGCCCTTGTGGCAACTGCTGGGCATGGTTTAACCAATTTACAACAGCTTCATTTATACAAGCACTCACTCAGTACAAATGACGTGACTCCCATAGTAAAATTCCGAGCAAGCGCCCCCACCCCCGCAAGTCGAAATTACTGGCAAAGTAGAGGAGGGCACTATCCCGGAACAGTGCCGAAATTCAAAATGGCGGCGACATTTTCCCACCAGAAATAAAAAGCGCAGTGCACATGGATTTGAAACGTCCTGCCGCTCTTTCCCACGAGTACTCATCCACGCATTCACCGAACACCGGCGTGCCATTACTCAACTTTCTTTGAGGTTTTGCTGTAGCAACTTCTCGAAACTCTTGTCCCATTCCCGTATCCGTTTCCGGTCGAACTTGAAGTCTCGAGACGTTTGGTGAACGTTCCTTCCGTTTCCCCAATGCCATTGTATGACCTCAAGTTTCTTTTCCACTGTGTATGAATGCATTGCCAACCTGACAACTCCAAAACAAGACAAATGACGCGTGACGAACGGGCATGCGAATGGCTTGAAAAGCAGGATTGGATTGGGTTGGATTCTTGGACTGGATGGGCAGGCCAGTGTAGCCTGGGATTATTCTAGTTCACTGTAGCCTGGGCATGGTGCGTGATTGGGGGGGGGGGGCTTTCCCGGAATGGCGTTGAAATGTGAAATTAACAGTGAAGTTAGGGGGGCCCTTGCATGGGGGGGGGTGCTTGTTCGGAATTTTACGGTAGACATTAGGCTTATAGCACTAAGCTTTCTTTGCCATGAATGTCCATGGACACAGATTATTATTACAGTAAGTATGCAGGCACCGCGAAATTGTATGCAGGGACTCTCTACACAGCCACTCTCTACTGCGGAAGCTATGAATTGTTATGAAGCGTCACTGGTCATCGATGCCTAACAGTGATAACATCTTCACTGAATTTGTTGCTGTTGTTAAACAACCATTCTGGTCTCATGACAAAAATTTGGGACTTGGATGGGAGCTTGAAGATATTTTATGAACAGCCAATCTTATGCAGTTGTGTGACGCCCAGTTAAGAGGTTATCAGCATGCAGGCTGAAGGCGAAGTTTGATGAAGACTATTCAGAGCTTCAGGCTACCACTGAGACCTGAGGAGAGATACGAATGAGGTAGCATACAACTGACACCGCTAATAACGCTCTTTTGTTGCTGTGATTCACTGGCTGACAGGACTCGGACATGCAGGAGAAGATCCGCAAATTTGTGGACTTGGGCCTCCGCTGCCCAATGCCCTCCACCCAGCTGCTCTCCCTGCATGGGCTGCTGTACATGCTGGCCCAGCCGGGGGATGCCACCTCACCACTGCTGCCTTCTGCAACCGAGCACCTCACCAAGCACCTCGACGACTCATCTTTGTGAGTATCTTCACCTCACTAGCCACCTATGCCTGGCATAGTGCAATGCAATCCACATTATAGCTGGTTGCGCTTCTAAAGAGGCCTCATCCGAGTTTGTGAACATGTGTGAGTAGGTGCAAGCATGAAAGTTTGTTATGGTGCAGCTGTTTCTGCCACTTCTTCACCTCAAGGAGAGGTGGAAAGTCTTGGAGCGCTTTTCTGTTGATCTGCACTTGCATCAGAGATTGTATTGTTTGAGTTACTTTCATGGACAGTGAAAATTTGGTTTCGTGTTTTCTAAGTGATAAAGATATCTAGTGGAAAAGAAAGTTAATTTTCAGAAAAGAAAGTTAATTTTCAGAAAGTTGTGGATAAGGTAACGGCATGTTAATAATTCAGCATGATGTATGCTTGTGCAGTGCTTTGTTTCCTGTAGCTGTGGTCATGCTTGCAGACAGGTTCCTTCTTTGCGACTTTTGTGTACCGTATTTACACGACTGTAAGTCGACTCGAATGTAGGTCGACCCCCCCAAATCGCATGTCCGAAAAAAAAAAAAAAGTTGATGCGAATGTGTTGACCCCCCCAGTCGCATGTCCGAAAAAAAAAACACCGGTGGAGCGCTTCAAAAACGAAAATTTATTGCATAGATGGGCTATTCATCCTCACTTGAGTCATCTTCAGTGGTACTGCTGTCGTCGTCATCGTCGTCGTCGCTGCTGCGATCCCACAGCACATCGTCCTCCATGGAAAACCCGCACTTCCTAAATGACCGCACCACGACATCGCGTGGAACGGCCGCCCAAACGGAAATCACCCACCCGCACACAGCCGCCAGGGAGGCTGTCTTCACGCGCCCCGTTGGCGTAAGTTCCCGCCCTTCTGCCGCCAGCCACTCGTTGTACTCATGCCGGAGCAAGTCCTTGAATGGCTTGTTAATGCCAACGTCTAGCGGCTGCAGCTGCCCCGTCAGACCGCCAGGAATCACCAGCATATCTGTATCTTCTGTGCCTTCACTTTCGCGGTAAGGTGGCCACGAAATGAGTCCAGCACGAGGAGGTTCGGATTGCGATTTTTGAGGGAGGCCGCTGGCCTCAAAAGCCACACCCGACGGTACCAGTCAATAACTAAGTCGTCCGTCATAAAGCCTTTTTCGTTCACTCGCACAATCACACCTTTCGGGAACATTTCCTTTGGCATAGTTTTTCCTTTGAAGACGATGTATGGTCGGAGCTTTGTGCCATCTGCCAAGCATGATAGCATGACAGTGAACCGAAGTTTCTCGTTTCCTGTTGTGAGAACCTTAACCTCGCGAGCTCCCCTCACGCTCACTGTTGTGTTGCTCGTCATGTCGAAGTAGGTGGGAGTCTGGTCCGCATTGCCGATTTGGCCGAGCAGGTATCGCCGCGAGTCGCGGAGCTTGAGGTAGTGCCTATGGAAGGCGAGAACTTTCTCCTCGTAAGCAGCAGGCAGCTTCTGGCATACACTAGTACGCCGACGAAGAGAGAAGCCAGCCCTCTTCATAAATTTCGAAGCCCAAGCCCTGCTGGCTTTGAAGTCTGTTCGGAGTATTCCAGCTTCCGCAGCAAAGACCTGGGCTTGTTGCGTGGTCATTTCGCATGTTACTGGAAGGGACCAATCACGTATTTCGGTGACATACGCTGCAAGCTTGACTTCCAGCTCCAGAAGGCGTCCCGACTTCGGCCCGCGGAAACCTCTTCGCTTGGTGTCGCAATCGAAAATTTTGTCTCGCAGAAACGTCGAACTTGCGGCCCGCCGCGCAGTTGTTGGTTTCTTCGGCGTAAATGATGGCCTCCCTCTTGAACGCTGCAGTGAATGAGCGCCGAATGCTTTTCGAACCTGGAGAGCACGCGGCCGGCAGTCGAGTCAAAAGCACCAACTCCAAGCACCACCAAACAAAGAGTGATCGGTGTCGGGGCGTCGGCTCTTCCAGCAAACATCGGCATTCCCCAGAAGCGCCGCTGTTACGTATTGCACAACCAACTGAAATAGCGGCTCTTCCATGAGCTAGCGACACTCCCGGGCGCTGGCGCAGACTCCGCGATTGGAACAGCGGGACAGCGGCCCTTCCTGCGAGTGAAATGAAATGAAATTGGTTTTGGGGGAAAGGAAGTGGCGCAGTATTTGTCTCAAATATCGGCGGAAACCCAGTTGTAAGGGAAGAGATAAAGGAGGGAGTGAAAGAAGAAAGGAAGAACGAGGTGCCGTAGTGAACGGCTCCTGAATAATTTCGACCACCTGGGGATCTTTAACCTCCTGTACTGACATCGCACAGCACAAGGGCACCTTTGCGTTTCGCTTCCATCGAAACGCTGCCGCTGCAGTTGGGTTCTAACCCGGGTATCCTGTTCAGTAGCACTGAACCATCGCGATGGGTAACGGTGTGCGCAGTAAAAAATAAAAAAATGAAAAATCCTGGCCAAAAGCTCACGGAATACCTGAATGCTACGCTTGGAGCCGTAGAGCAAACAAAAACTTCTAACATCGCAGTAGCATCCCTGATAGATTGTTTTTCTTACTTTTATTGGCAGTTCAAGGTTTCATTTCGATTGTAAGTCGACCCCTCACTTCGGAATTTTAAATTTCAAAAAAAGGGTCGACTTACAATCGTGTAAATACGGTAACTTTTATCAAGCAACGACAGCATACGAATCTAGGGGCAATCAGATGGATTTATGTGAAAGAATTGCCATAGCATTCTTTTTTCACTCTCCAATCTATTCCTGTTGTACAGTTAAACCCAGTTTTAACAATACCGCTTCTAACAATGGACAGCCGCGGCACCGTCACCTTCGCAGTGTGTTCTATGGTAAATAAATCGTTTATAACAATGCTGTCATACTAGCGTGTCGGTTATAACAATTAAATGTAGTCATTTGGAACCATTCCTAAAAGAAAAAAAACTCAGAAACACTGCGGCCACGCCAGCCAAGCCATGCTTACGGTGCAAAAGTGCGTGCACGTATGCGGAGCCGCTGGCACAGCGAAAGCGAAAAGCGCACATGACGACGCACACAGGCACATGGGGTGATGGGATGCGGCAGAGAGGCTTGTATGCCGCGGCGACGCGGAGGAGGAGAAAAGACTGACACTTTATTCTGCACAGAGGAGAAGAGGGGAGGAAAGTAGAGGGACTTCCTTTTGTATCGACACACAGGCAGCAGTCCATTCTGAGGGTGTGCCGCCCGTAGAAAACGCATCAAGGCATTTGAGTGTGGGCTGCCCCACCTTCCCAGTTCTTTGGTAATTTGCTTCCTGCTTTGCGAGTTGCACGTGTGCCGAGGGCAGCGTACAGTGTCAAAGCATGTGCGTTTGCCAGCGTGGTTTTCATCGCCTGCCATCACCGGCTTCGGTCCTGCTGGTCCTGCAAGCCCATCAGACTTCCTCGTGGAGTACAACAAAAGAGCATCCTCCTTCAGGAAGCGCGGCACAACTGCCGCAGAAGAGGAAGCGAACGGCAATACCAATTGAAAATGAAGTGGACCATGGTGAGAGAGCACAAGGACGGCGAAAAAGTGTGCAACTTGGTACGCAAGTACGGCCGGCCTGTCACAGCCGACGGTTTGAACCATTATCCGCAATGTGCTCAAGCTGACTGAAAACGAAAGCTGTGCTAGTGCTGGCCATGCTATGGACGACAACTGGAATAGGATCCAGCATGGTGCCTACAAAGACATGGAAGAGACACTGTACCAATGGTTCCTTAGCGCACGTGCGATGAACTTGCCATTTAGTGACCCGATTTTAGCAGAGAAGGCTAAGAACTTCACGTACCTCCTTTACAACACCGATTTCCAGCCTGGTTGGTGGCTGGATTCAGCGGTTCAAGGAGAGACACGGAATCGTCTACAAGGCAGTCGTGGGTGAGGCAAGGTCGCTCGATGTGGACACTGGATGGAAGTGGTTGGAAGAAACACTGCCGTGCATCCCCGAAACATATGCAGACTGGGACTTCTACAGTGGTGACGAGACCAGGCTATTCTTCCAAATGCTTCTTTCGAAGACGCTTGCACTCAAAGGCGATCCCTGTAAGGGCTGCAAGCAGAGGAAATTGTGGGTGACCGTTTTCCTCTGTGCGAATTTGGATGGCAGCGACAAGTGCCCCGCTTTCATCATTGGAAAATCTAAGAATCCCTGCTGTTTCCGTGGTGCCGTGAGGATCCCAGTTCGCTAAGGTCATAACAAGAAAGCGTGGATGGCGCGTGAACTTTTCCGCGAGTGGTTGATCGAGTTCGATCAGCGGATGCAGCGCAAAGGCAGGAAGGTGGCGTTGGCCCTCGACAGCTGTACTGCGCACCAAACAGCCCAGAAGCTGTCGCAGGTGGAAAAATCTCATGCCGAACACAATTGCAGGCTTGCAGCCCATAGACGCAGGCGTAATTGCGTGATTGCGTGCTTCATGGCACTCTTATCACCAACGTGTGCTGAGCAGGCTTGCTCTTAAACTGGACATTGCGGTGCGAGAATGCTGATCCGTGCCAGGCTTTTAAGATTTCACTCCTGATGGCTGTCCAATTCATTTTTGAGGCATGGGCAGAAGTTGTCTCCTCCACTGTCATGAATTGTTTCCGAAAAGCGAGCTTCGCCGGATATACCAGTGACGCGGAGGGTCATGGAGCTCCTGCCGATGCAGCAATTGCAGAACTTTGGTCTTCGGTGTGTGGTGAAGACGGCAACGCGGAGGGGCTTGGAGAATTCTTGCGCGCCGACAATGCAGTCGCGGCAAACAAAGAATTGACTGACGAGGCAATTGTTGCAGCTGTCACTGCTGCGGAAAACGATGACAGCAGTGATGACGAAGATGAACCGGAACCAGTGCAAGTTGTGTCTCATCAGGAGGCCTTAAGAATGATAGAACCCCTGTGGGACTTCATTTTTGCAAAAAAAACCTTTCACTCTGATATATTCAGCAATTGGATGCCCTGCAGGAAGACTGCAGCAAGATTGCTGTGAAGCAGTTGAAGCTCACCGATTAAGGGTTTGTTTCTGCAAAGAAGTAAGAAGTGCAAGCTACTTTGGCCTCATTAAGTGCTTTTAAGTTTTTATGTTTTCTTTGTTGTTGTTTTTTTTGGCATAACCCAGTTGTAACAATTATCGGTTATAACAATGATATTCCTGTGGCACTTCAATATTGTTATAAGTGGGTTTGACTGTAATTCTATTCCAATGCTGATTCGATCAATTGGATTGATGTGAAGGAAATGCGATAGCATTCTTCTTTCGCTTTCCAGTCTATTCCTATTATAATTACTGTATTTACGCACATAATTTGCACACATTTTATTCAGAAATTAGGGCTCGAAGAAAGGGGTGCGCAAATTACGCGGGGATTTCGCGAGCGTGACTTAAAAAACTCCGCAAAGGTCATAACGCGCAATATAGGTATAGTGTATGTTGCTGCGTATACGTCAGCACCCTACGCTGGCCGCCCCCCGAAAAAGTTCACTCTAAATGAAAAGCCGCTCATCCCCTCCCCCCTTGCGGGATGTCATGAAGGTGCATGCATGAAGCTGAATCAGACGCTAAAACAGCATCATCGCTTGCGGCCCAGCCAATCGTTCGGTAGTTCCGGAGGATTCCGTAAGTTTGCTTTCGCTACTTTGTCCAGGATAGTGTGATGACCCCCATAATGCGCAGGTCCACACGGGACGGAGAGGCAAAGAGTCACCGTATGGCTCAGTTTAAACAAACAGGTATATTCAATAATTACACATGATTAAGATTATACATCAGAGGCTGGGGCGTCCGAGCTTACGTGCCGACGACTTCATGGGGGCGATGGAGTGGCTCCGGAGTTGGGCTCGAGCGGTTGCTGGCAGAAGCTGCACGCCGTCGGGCTTCGGCGCTGAAGGCCCTCTTGGCGAACGATGTCGTCCTGAGCGTTCCCCTTCCGTACTGCTTCTCGATTTTTATATCCTCTTCTCCACACCCCCTAGGGTGAGGACGCCCACGCCGGAGGGGAAGGAGGGGGGGCTAGGGCTTTCACTTGGGTGCACAAACATACCACCGCACTTATTGTCTCGCCCCCCTCACGTGTTGAGTCCGAGGGAAAGAATGTTGTCTTCGAGGTAGCGCATAGCGTCGGCTGTGGTAAGGCGCGCTCTGGCCCGCTGACAGTTCCCGCGGGTCACCGGCCTCCATTCTTCATCCATCAACTGACACTCGCTCCTCAAGGTAAGGCGCGCTCTGGATCGCTGACAGTTCCCTTGTCCTGGAATGTGCTCGGAAGGGCCGTGTCAACGCTCACACAGTGTTGGGATTTAAGGCGCGGGCTCCTTTCGTTCTGGTCGTCACTCAAAGAGCATGGCTGGGTAATTGATGATGCCGCTGTCACGGCGGCGGGTCCCTTCGTTCTGGTCGTCACTCAAAGAGCATGGCTGGGTAATTGATGATGCCGCTGTCATCTGGGTCTCCGTCTACGCCGCGCCGTCGAACGCGGAACCTCGTAGCACACACAAGGAATGTACCTCGTAGCACACACAAGGAATGTACCTCGTAGCACACAAGGAATGTCACAATAGCAAGCGCGAATCAATATATCAATTATCACACCACACAATTTTTTAACAGTACCGCGCGAGCGTCGACCAAACTGCTTGTCGGCGCCTTATCATTGCGCGGAGCTGCGAAGCCAGCGAAAATAGCCACGTGCGCACAAGTTTGCCAACACAACGATTGTCGTCTATGGTCAAACTTGTGCGCACGCGGTTATTCTCGCTGGCTTCGCCGCTCCGCGCCGTGATAAGGCGCTGACAAGCAGTTTGAAACTTGCCGTATAGTTGTGATATCCCATTGCAAGACACGACCGAACCACCAAGAAAAGCATAGCCGACAGTCGAGCCACATGCATCAGCCAAAGAAACAGCGGTGCTGGCCGTTCCGAGTGGCGATGCTGCTGGTGGCGCCGCGATTGTGACAGCGGCCTCTGACACCGCCATGAATGCCCAGTGCACAAAAGATTCAAAAAGCCTTCCGAACAAACACGCGGAATAGTCGAATGCTACTGGGTAGAGCCATAGGGTAGAGCCCATGTGCATGATGGTGGTCTAGCACAGCGCGGTGCGTAAAATATGCGAGTAAAAAATGTTTTTTTGTAAACCCGGGTGATAAGTTAAGGGTGTGCAAATTATGCTAGGGCGCAAATTATGCGCGTAAATACAGTATATTCCAGTGCTATTGCAATTCCGACTACGCAGCTACGCAAAACGTGTCACATTGATAACTTACGGTGAGTCCTCATATCACTACTGGTGCAGTGGCGTAGTGTTGCAGTGGCACAGCAGTTAAGCGATGCATCACTGCACTGGCAGGTGGCTGTTTCGAACACAGCCACCAATGAGGCTTGTGAGACCCAGGTTGCTCTTCTCGGGCAATGCGAGAGGGAATAGCTCCCGCAAGCCTTATTTTTGCACAGATAGTTCTTCGGGAGGCTATCAATTTTGCGTGTAGGCCTGCTGTTGTCAAGTCATTTTCTTTCAGTCGCTGTCATTTTTGCTGGATCATTTTTTGTCTGGTGTCTACTTCCTCTCTCCTACAAGTGTATAGGGGGAGAGGGCCAGTTGGCTGGTGGAGGGAGGGAAATCCCCTAAACCTGCCACGGTTGTCAGCTGGAGGCTTCACACAAGCGTCACCGCTACTGCCGGGTAGTTTTTGCCTTCATGGCCCTCTCCTAATGCTATCGCATTAAAAACTTACTGGAATATGCTAAAGTCCAACTGATGTCTATTTATTAGTGTGGTGCACAAACTGATTGTGATACTATTGCATATAATACAGTAATTATATGTAATATATAATGTTGTTATAATCTGGAACAAGTGTATTTGCATTACAGGTTCTTGTCATATTTGCTGAAGCTTTGATTTCAAAGTTTTTCTTATGATATCAAAGAAGAATCTTCTCTGTGGCATTTTTACTGTGTCCCCAGGCTTGTGGCAACAGGGTACATTAGTTATTCGTATTGCAACCCTTGTTGCTTCCTGAGCAAAATGGGCATTAGCGGTAGGGCACATTCTTTGCATGGATATATTTTTGTAACTTTGTTGTGTCTTCGTCAGTCATGCAAGGTTGCAAACGTAGTTACGAGCATTATTGTAATGTGTAAATGCTTTGTTGTGCTGTTTTGTCTTTTGCAGCAAGGACAGTGAACCAAACATGCTAGCACTGTGGGCCCTGGCATTTTTTCTGGCTGAGAACTACTCAAACAAACAAGATCTTACACCAAAAATCGTCCAGGTAGTTAGCCTTCTTTATTTTATTTTTGCGTAAAGTAAGTCCAAGGGTTATATTTTGTAGCGGATCTTTTCAGAATTTAATCTTTTGCTTTCTTGCGATTGGTCATCCCAGCCCTTCAATATTGGAGCCAGTGACTGGCATTGCTTGTGTAGCTGCCAGTAATCACATCACAGTTTGCAGCTCCCAGTGGTAGAAAAGCAAATGAAATAATTGGAAAAAGAACCATTAGAAAATACGGCCCCAGTGCTATTCTGCACAAACTTTGCAGTGAGAATGTACTGTGTCATTGTTTTCATGTTGCCATTTATGATGCATCTTACTTTGAGGATTTTTGTTACGAATTGTAGGTTTCCTAGGATGCATCTATTATCCAAGACTGCTTTTGGCAAAGTTTTTATGGCAGTGGATGGAGGCTATGACTGAATGTGGCAGTCCTTAACCCTGTAATGACCAAATTATGAGGGAATCAAGAAAATAAATTCTGATTGCTGTGTTATGCAAGCTTATATGCCGATGCAATCTGGGAAAGGTGCATGTAGCAAATTTGCAGCGCTGGGCATTTAGACCATTTTCCACAACTAGCAAGAATTATGTAGAAGGCCAGTTGTGATCAAACTAGAGGTGTGCGAATATTTGAAATTTCGAATACGAATCGAATATGATTGATATTCGATGTTCTTATGAACCGTTTGCTGCTTTGGGGGAAGCAGTTGGCAGTGTGGTGCGAACAAAAAATGCACTTGCATTTATCACAAGCAGATAAAGTTATTCTAGCATTTATTTTATTTTATTTCCACAATACTGCAGACTCTCATTTGGGTTCCGGCAGGGAGGGCAGAAAAATACATTCACTCAATACAAGAGCAGCTGCATCGTAAAACACAGAGAACAATAAAATTGTCTAATGTAGTACATATATAATCTAAAATAGCTCACAAAGTGCCTTGTCAGAATCAACAGCCGATATCACTCGTAGAGGCAGGGCGTTCCATTCGTCAATCGTTCACGGAAGAAAAGAAAATTTAAAAGCATTAGTATGCGCGAAGTATGGCGCTAAAGTGTGATTATGATGACGACGAGTTCTACGCGTTTCTGAAAACTGCACATAGGGGATTGGAGAAATGCCTTGTTTTCCATGAATAAGTTGAAGGAAGGATAGGCGGACTATCTTGCATCTGACGTGAAGTGGTTTAATATCATTTGCTGCCATTAACGAAGATGGGGAATCAGTTCTATTGTACCTGTTAAATATAAAACTTACTGCGCGTCTCTGTATTTTTTCTCATTCTCTTGTCTTTTTTTTTTTTGCATGGGGGTCCCAAACGATGGCGGCATATTCGAGTTTTGGTCTTGTAAGCATATAATAGGATGATGGCGGCTTGACAAAAAAGTCCGGATCCATTTGCATACACGAGGCAAATGTATATGTGTGTTGCTCACCTGTATGTTGCTTTCTTGTTCTTTTTATTATTTGGTTTTTCCCTACCACTGGTGTGTTAATTACTGGTACATGAAATACATACGTAAAGTGTTCTTGCTAACAAACAAGTCAAGATAAACTATATGTGACTTCTGAGGGCAGAGAGGTGCTACATTTGTCACCAAAAAAAAAAACTAATTTTTCTATGGAAAATAATATTTTTCGAGAAAGAAACGAAAATTGTGTCTTTAAGTAAACAGCTAAAAATCTTGGCACTAGCTCTGTGTGCGCAACTCTTGAAAGGAGTGGGCATGGCTGTAAGTGCTTCCAATCCAATCTGCATTCCAATCAACTTCCAATCTGCGTTCAGACATTCACAAGGGTGGTACTGCCATCTGTTGTAACCGTCTAGAATTTTTTTTTTTTTTTTCACTCTCACCTTGTCCACTATGTCACATCTAGCCTCGCTCAAGCGACGTAATAGCGTGCTTCTGTCTCTCTCTTTTATCTTTCTTTTACAAGTTGTCGCTTTAGTGCTCAATCCCTGATATTGCAGAAAAAACTTGACACGGGGGTGCGTCACTGTCGAAAAAACCTGACAGTGAAAGGATTAAAGCAGCCAAGTACGAACTCCTGGACACATGCACTTTAGGATGCACTTTATGATGCATGTGTCCCAATATCTCCCCCCACCCAGTATCTCCCGAATTTTTATATGGCAGCTTTGCAAGTATGCAGCATACATTTGGTGTGTTGGAAATCTGCAACACTGGGCGTCAAAGGATTTACCTGTCATTGGATTTCTGCACAACAAGCTACATGCCACAATTTCTTGCTTGTGCATCGAATATCCACTTTGTCAACATAGGTACAGTTGTGGATGGAATAATAAGGACTACACTTTGGCGTTCCAACTCTTGCCTCGCATTACGGGACAGAAATAGAAAGGTTTGCTGCATTTATGCACAAGCGCGCAAGCAGCATTTACTTGCATATTTATCAGACACCCATTAATTTTCTCTGGGTAACGCGGCGGAAATTTTTGACTGCCGAAGCATGGTCCATACTATTCTTTCTGCGACTACATCCCTAAGTATAGTAACGTTCATTGCATTGTTACAAATTGTTTACTTTGTCATTCCAGTCTATGCTTAGTGACCGAAATTTTTTTAAGACAGTGCCACTCTAATAAAGCTGCTACTATAATTGTCATTATTACTGTCCAATTTACAGCGATGACAGTTTAGCAGCTAATAGCATTTTTTCTGCAAATTTCTTAATGCTTTCTAACAGTGCAGAATTCATGAAGTTTCAACTGCGACTGAATTTGAAAAAGAAATGAAACGCTGAATCAAATGCCAAATTTGTACTTCATATTCAGGGAGGTATGAAACGGCTGCTTTACAATTTGAACGTCCTCAATGACAATGCTGTTACGTCTATTTTTAGGTTAGCTTGAACCTCTGCAACGGAGACAACCTTCCTCTTTCACTCTACTTGTGCATTCTTCATGGGCTGGAGCGGCTACTGTTAGCAGGTGTCATTGAGAGTCAAGACAACGAGCTCATAATCAAAGTTTGCATTGAACGGTAAGAATAACCTGCATTTTTGTGAGACATATATTAATGGTGCTATTGCAGCTTCAAGCACAAGTGCTTGTGTTACCTTCAAGTTATAAGGAAAACCACTTGAGATATCTTCATCAAATCCTATAGGATGATGCTGTACTTCTGTTCAGCAAGCCCCTGAAATGCACTTTCTGATGGGAAGGATGCACGAAATCATAACTTGTGTGTGCACTTGATGTACTATCGGGGACAAAAGTGGCATGGAACATCAACATTGTTGGCTCAAAACGTGTAAATCTGTGCTGCAGCATCACAGTTCGCGGCATCGCACAAAGGAAATATGGAACACGCCCGTAACACATACACGCAAGCACGCACACACACTTTTCTCATTGTATCGGAAATCATTTGAAGGAGAGTTGTTGCACTTTGAAGAAGACCCCTTGACGTGATAGAATCGCATATCACACTTTTTCTGGGGAGCCGTTGTGGTGCAATGAGGGTGCCATGGTCACTGAGTTCATAATTTGGAAATGTGCAGCAGTCTCTGCTGCAGAAAGTCTAAAAGTCATCATCTCAGCTGGCGTCATCCTGGTAATCATCCCACCAAGAATTCCTTAGGAACACCTGAAGGCACCACTAGTCACAAAACGAGGAGGATAAAGTACCATACAATGTCTGGACCTCTGTTCAGAATTATTCAGGTGTACTGTGGCAGACTTGTACACATATTGAAACTTTTTATCACTGCCGATGCCAACAAACCTTGTTCAAGTGCTTTATAACCCTGCATATGGTTAATATACTGCATCTAAGGCAGCACAAGATTGCCAGAAGAGCATGTGTGGGCGAAGAGACTGCTCAGAGTCATAAAATAGACATTTGGGTGAACAGGCCAGACTGACCTGCTGTTGCTGTTAGAACTCTTATCCGACTATTCATTATCAACTCACCACCAAAGCCCTGTTTACAGAAGCCATGTGCAGACGTGATAGAGTCACATGTTGCACACTTTTTATGAGAAGCTGTTGTGTGTGACGAGGGTGCCATGTCACACTCAGTTCATAGTTTGGTAATGTGCTGCTGTTTCCACTGCAGAGTCAGAACCAAATTTGTGCCTAAGTTCTTGTGAATGGTCAACATTGTATTCCAAACGGTCCTCCAATATACCATGTATGAGTGATAAAACTGCTTACAGTCAAAAACTAAACTTGGAGACGGGCAGCTGTCAATATTCTCAGCTGATTTGTCCTATCATCATTAACAGCTAAAATCTAGTGATTGAATGCTGCATTCTGACTCGCTGGCACTCTGATCACAAAAATTATATGCTGATAAGGCACGTTAACAAAAAGGCATTTTTTTTTATACATCTCCAGTGGTCCGTGACAGTCACACCCAGTTTCATCGCTACACACTTACATACTCTAGTAACTGCAAAGCTGTGTAAAAAATGTTCTTGCGGCAGAAAAAAAAATTGCAAAATTTCTGAAAGTGCATTTCCTGGGCTACTGGATGGCTGTGATAATATCTTAAAAGCACCTCAAGTGCTGTGAAATTGGGGATTGAAATCACTGTTCACCACTTATCTAATGGGTGTAGCAAGAAAAAAAAATCTTTTCAAAGTTAACGGGGCCACTAAAAACTGAAGTTGTGTCACTTGACTTCTGCCTCCCAATATGTGTTCTCCATGTTGGGTTACATAAGGTACACCAATTTTTGTTTCCCAGTATTCGGCACAGCAAGCCAACTGAAGCAATGCCAGCCCTTGGTGTCATGCTGTCTGCCCTTTACATTGGTATGTGGTTGACCTTGTTTCAGTACTTTGCAACGGCACTGTGCTATTCATGTCGAGTCGACTGTTGGTCAGCATTTCAATGCCCTTGTCATTGCTGTGTTCTAGCTCAAGGGGTAAATAAGCGACGTTCTCAACCTTCAATTGAGTTGGAGCCTGCCAACAGTGAGCAGCGAGCTGCAGCTTTGGAAAGAGCTACTCTTCTCTTTGACAGGTGCGTATTCCCTTCTTATGGATGACGATGCAGTGTTGCAGCTTCTATGCAGGTCTGTCTTGCACCCCTATACCAGAGGAAGATTGTTATTTCATAGTTTATTGTTTATGTTTTATCGGGTTTAAAGTCCTAGAGCGACTCAGGGTACAAGGGACTGTTATTCCATAATGTGTACATGTCTACTGCTTGTCTTAGCAATTATAACTAAATTCATGAAACGGATGCACAAGTGATTAAATGGTATGTTTATGGGCGGGCATGCATACAAGTGTGAGCCATAACTGTTGCGTGTACTGCTTGTTGCAAAAGTTTACAGTCCACTGCACCGTTCGGAGAAACAGCAAGGTTAACTGTTAACTTTTGCAACAGGCAGTACATGTTCCTCTTTCCTGTTCCTTTTCTCCTTCCTTTTTTTTTTGTTTCCCCTGTGCAGGATCAAAAGAGGCTACCCATTTGAGGCTGACCTGATCAGCCAGATACTACCCGGATTTCTCGGCGAGTTTTTTCCAGCACAGGATATCCTCAACAAAGTTATTGGGGAGTTCCTCTCCAACCAGCAGCCTTACCCTCAGTTTCTAGCGGCAGTGCTCTTCAAGGTGAGCAGTGCAGCATAGTGGGTTGCTAATTTGTGCTGTGATACAACCTAAATATTTTAGTGTGATAGCACTTATAGTGGTCATTCCCTGCATTTAGCCTTTGTTTGTTTGTTTGTTCATTTGTTCACTTGTCTGAAGCCTGCTTTGTGGCTGGCTGCCCACCTGCCCACTGGTTGTGGGCAACTTGCCAGGTGTGTGTGTGTGTGTGCGCGCGTGCTGCCCACCCATACAAATTACCCACCATGGCAGGTGGCAGTTCAACAGGAAGAGCAACGTGGTCTCGCAAGCCCCATTGACGGCAGCATCTGCCATCACTGGTCAGTGACGCATCACTTAACCGCTGCACCACTGTGCCTGGAGTCGTACGAGGGCTCCTAGGGAACTGTGAATGTAGGGGATGACCAATTCTGCATATATAATGGGTTACCATTATCGCTATTTGAACAACTTCCATCCTTGAACAATGGATCCGAGCACTGGAACCAAAGTGAAAACTGAAGTGCTAAGTGAAAACCTAATTCACATTTATCCTAACTATGCAATTTACCGTGCTCTTTAATCCAACCCAAAGGAGCGCCAAAGGACATTCCCATAGCCCACGCTGGAAACAAAGGCATGCTGTGTAGAAACAGCAGTTCTGGCACCACCTAGCAGCATTGCAATTTAGTGCATTTTTTAATGTCTTGTGTTACTTCCATTTTAGCCATGTGGACTGTAGTAGCTTTATTCAACTTTTTATTTAAGTTTTTCAAAGATTATTGCAGTTTCTTCATGTTGGTAAAATGCCTGACGAAAAGACAGTATTTTTTGCTTTTGAGTACCAGCCACGTATCTGGTGTGCTAGGGTGGCCTTGTCATCATGTTGTATGTGCTGAATTTTGTGTCTTCCTCGAGAGAAAGGTTGGCAAGTCCGTATAAGATGTTGTAGATCTGCTCTACAGTGTTCTTGGCAGTGGGTGCATTGTGCATAAGTGTTTCGTGTCATTCAAGAGACCACTTGTGAAGTATGTACGGGGTGTACGCTGCGTTTGCAATGACTTTGTTTAAGAGGATCTCTTGTGGCCAAGTGAGCTCTCCCTTAGTGTCGAGCACTGGTGCTGGTGTTCCTTCCAATAACCGACGCCTGCTGTCAGCCTTTATTTTGGTGCGAACGTAGTGCATCAGTTCTCAGCTGGGTGAGCCTTCATTGAACAGTTTTCGGTAGGGATTTTGGTCTACCGGGTTCGGCAGGATGTTGAGATGTGTGGTGTTGTACATGTGATCAAGCCCACCCGCTTGTGCAGCTGTGAAATTTCCCCCGTCTGTACCAGTGTGACCCAGTGTCCATGTAATTGGATGTTTGTTCTCACGTCTTGCATGTTGGCCACCGCGTCCTCTGTCGTTGGTACTGTCAGCTCTGCTATCACTGTGTATGAGTCGGTTATGATTCGAAAGTTAGTTGCAGTTCTCCGTTCCGCAGTATCCCCTGTGACGGTAGTAATGGTGTTGATGGCTCTCCATATGGCAAGCAATTCCGCATGCAAAATTGAGCCTCCAGATAGGTGGCCTTGTGTTGCCCATTGAGTTCGGGTACTCGCGCACAGACCCGGCCATACCAACCATCTCATTTCTAATTGTAGCTTTGTGTAGATGTCTGTTTTGTTTGGCAGTCTTGTCAGTTCTGTTCTCTTTTCAAAAGTTTGCCTTGCCACCCCGTTTCGCCTACTGATAGCTCACTATGGCCTTCGTTCGATCACCGGTTGATTATGTGTCATATGGATGGTATGTTTACCAGCCTAAGCAGCTCTTCGTTTCTCATGTGCTTCAGCAAACCAGTAATGGTGTGTAGGGTGGCACTGTATAGCTTTTCAATGTCTTCGAGGTGGCGATTCATACACGGGTGCTCTGTACAGAATCTTTCCAACCGCAACTGCTAGTGAGTGTTTGGTACAATTCCTGCTGCGCTCCACCACACTTGTTCGATGTTTTCGGACCATGTGCAATATCGGAGTCCAGTTTTGCTTGAGTGTACGAATCCATTTGCGAGGGCTGTTATAGCTACTGATCTGTGCCCCCAAGGTCTTAGTTTGCCTGTTTGTAGATATGATGTCGTGTTCGCCAGTGTGCAGGGTGATCTGCTTTTGGCGTTAGCGGCATTCTTTGCATCTATGCTGATCAGTTGCGTCACGTCTTTTCTGGTAACAGCTGTAGTCCCAAGGTGTCCAAGCTGTCATAAGGATGATGATTGTCGCTTACAGTTCAGTCTGCAAACTCTCTTCGTTTCGGTAGCCCAGCGCTTCCATCCATATAGTGATATCTGCGTAAATGGTGAAGCGGTCTGAGGTGTCTCGTTGAAGTGCTTCTGCTACACGGGTCCTTGCAAGTAGAATAGCATAGGGCCGAGGATGGAGCCCTGGGGCACCCCTATCCAAGTATAGTAGGTTCTGGGACTCCATCCTGACACCTTGCCATGAAGCCGAATTGGCCTGCTTTGCAAGAAGCTAGTTGCCAATTCTTGTAGGTAACCTGTTGTTTTACGTTGTCGAATGCTTTGTACGATCAACGGCAAGGATGTAATCTGGTGTCTGTTTGCGGGACTTGCGGCTGATTGCCCTTAGGAGCAGCCAAAGGCAGTCACGTGTGCCCATATTCGGCTGAAATCCTGCCTGAGCTGGGTGAAACCCTGGTTGTACATATTCAATATAATGCTGTATTCCTGTGTTTATCATTCTTTTGATCAGTTTTTGCAGATAGTTGACATGTGCATATTCAATATACTGCTGTATTCTTGTGATTATCACTCTTTCGATCAGTTTGCAGATGGTTGACGTGTACATATTCAGTATAGTGCTGTATTCTTGTGTTGATCATTCTTTCGATCAGTTTGCAGATTGTTGATGTTGAAGCGATTGGGCATATGTTATCTGGTTTCGGTGTGGGGTAGATCAGTGATAGTCTGAGTGAGTGCATCTGGCACCAGTCCGGACTCCCAGGATTCGTTTATGGTAGTTAAGAGCTGGTCTTGGGTTTCATCACTAAGGTTTCTGAGCTCCTGCCATGTTACTCCATCGTGTCTCGGGGCCGATTTTTGTTTACCGTGGGCTAGGACTGCCAGTAGTTCGCCTATGAAATAAAATATAGATTTCCTATAATGTTGCTTGACCGGAATCTCTGGGAGCGTGGCGGGCATGGGGATGTGATTGATTACAGGAAGTTTTATGTGCCTAAGCTGTGCCTTGGGTATGAGGACGTAATGTGGAAGGCTTTGGATGATTAATTTCAGCCACAAGTGGCTCTTTAACATGCACATACATCACATAGCACGCAAGTGTTCTTGCCTTTTGCCCGTGTTAGCTTCGTAGAGATTGACAACCATATTTAAATATCAAGTTGTAAATATACACTTTCCTTTGCTCAACTGTTAGTACTTTTGCTTAATCAACTTGCTGGATTCTGTGACACGTGTACCAAGAGGAGATCTGATTTTGACCATTTCATTGGCTTTCTTTAAGCACTTCTGTTGTAATCCCAAAGCGTAACACTAAATTTATCAGCAGTTCCACTATGCCCTGAAAAAAAAATAAATAAATAAATGCAAGCAGTTAATACCGCGTCAGAAAGCCCATTACGAAATTAATGCTGTGAACTTATCGGGGTATTGTGACCATGGTGGAAGAAAGAAAGGTGCCCTGACTGCACAGCCGCGCTGTGGCAATAGAGTGGCCACTAAGTGTGACCGGAAGTGAGTGCTGCCACTAGGGACAACACATGGTCAGGGGACTGTGCTCTCCTCTGATTCTACTGACGTTGCTATGGAGCAGCGGCACACCTGCAGAAAATTTGCTACCTCAGTCAGCTTACAAATATCCCCAACCTTGATATATGCATGTTTTCTTTATTTAACCCATTAATCCTGAGCAGATAGAAGCTTTTATACCACTCACTGTCCAACTACTCCATTTCCAACCACAGAGAGACACGTAGACAACGAGCGGCACTCGCCACCTCGACGCCTGAAAGCAGGCACCAGAGGTGCACACAGTGATTTGTTGCTTTGCCTGGCCAATTAAAGAGCCATTTCCTGACATCATGCCACCAGTAGCAATGCCTGCCTGAGTGGGTGACCGGCAGCTCAGCTTACAGGTGTACAACGATGGGCAGGACCGTCTCACGGGTTCCATTCGACTGCAACTGCAGGGATGTGCTTTGATCCGCTGTCTTGAATCTGTTGTGCTTTCAGCTAGTGCAAAAAATGCATTGTTATATGTTAATAGGGGCAAGCAGTGCTTGTACCTGGCTGTAATAGGGGCTATGCGTCCTGCAATGAGCAGGTGTCGCTTTTCACCACTCCCAAAGACAGAACTTGCCTGGAAGAGTGGCAAAAGGCCATTCCCCTTAGCAACCGTGCTCTCCTGGCTATGAGAACAAAAAGCAATTTGACAGTGGTTACATCAGCTGACCTCGTTTTTCGAAAACATTCTGCAATGCCTGACGCGTACAACCTCACCACCGCTGAAATGCTCGCATCACATTGAATTAACATGTGCCGAGCACAAGGTGGATATAACTGCATGTCTTCTGAATTAATACATTGCATTAAGGATGCATCCATTCAGCAGAAAAAAAAGAGGTCAGCAGCAACTCGCGCAACTTGAGAATGCTCTTGAAACTTGCAGCTGAGGCGTCAAATGTGAAAGGCGATCTAGTTCAAACAGCCGACCTTCAAGTGATTGAATGAGGGCACATCTCACGCAGTTTCTATTAGGCTTAGAATTTCCAGCAGTGCATGGTAACACAAAACTGTTTAACTGCTGAGCAGCTTTAGCAAAAGGGCACCGAGGGCATGAGCTCGTTGATAGTTTATACAGCCCAAGCTTGCCATGGTGTATTTATTTATTTATTTATTTACTTACTCTCAGGGCAAAAGCATTACAGAGAAAAGTGGGTAAAAATAATTTAAAAAGAAACAATAACACGAACAGAATTAGTACAGTATCACGACATTATATAATCGCTAATGGCATTCTTAAACAGGTCGCGTAACAGAGGCGATGGTGGTTTCATTCCTTTGATGTCTTAGATGTGTATGTGCATCTGCCAAAGAAACTAAACATATGCAGTGCTGGCTGTGTTTTTGTGTTTTTCACTTCTAGCTTTTCTGTATTTGAAGTTTTAAGCATGCAAGTAGACGGATGTCGATTTCCTCAAACAAGATCAGCGACCGGCGTGTGTTGTTTCCTCCAGTTATTACAGCGCGTATACGATTCAGAAATGATTATTAAACCTTTCAACTTGTGCCATAACACGATACACGTGACAGCTGGAGCAAAGCACAGCTTGCATACATTGGCAGCTATGTAGGCTTTTATTGATCTGGTGCTCTTGCACCCCTCTGAATGCATGTTACGCGGTGCTCACTTGAGTGTTTTCAATAAGTGCCATTATGTTAACAGTGTTTCTCCCTAAACTTTGAAGTTACACTTGAAAGCAGGTGTGCGTTGAGACGGAATCTGCTAGCCCCACCAATTAAGCGGTCACTCATACAGCCCTGAGTCGAATTATAGCCCGGAATTTGGGAAGAAATATAAACGGGTGTCCCCCCAATCAGTCAGAATTGTTTCAAGGAGGCAAGCGCCATAAATGTATCAAAATCAAGCGCCCATGTCAGGAGCGCCCATTGAAGCACCAGCAAAACGAGTGACAAAAAGGGCCCCAGTACTGGTGCTGCCCCTTATGGCCGAGCCGTGCGTAAAAGTCCACTAACTGGCCACGCCTCCTGCTGCCGTCGGATCACCTCTCTTTCTTCCACCATGATCACAATCATCCAGTTGTCTTGCCATATTGCACAGCTGGTGGTGCCATCTATAGCCCGTGAAACATGCAAATAGCAGCCCTTGTGTTGCCGTGAAAAATTGGCTTTAAGAATGGTAAGCAGTAAATACGTTGGCTGAGCTAACTTGATGGTGCTTAAATCTGTTCTGCATTTTCAGGTGTGTGAAGGACTTCACGAAGGCAACCACGAAGAATTAATGCAAGATTGGGTTCTCCTTTCATTATCAAACTTCACACAGCGTTCGCCACTGGCGATGGCCATTTGGAGCCTCAGCTGCTGCTTTGTTGCAGTAACAGCAACAGTCTGGCTTCGTGCACTGTATCCTTTCACATTAATCTGCATTAGTCATGTATTGCAGATTGAAAATAATGGAGGTTTATGCCCTTGGTTTGTGATACCTATGTGGTTTGAATGCTTTCAATTCAATAACTGCATGATACACTAGGTTCAGAGTCTTCTTTAAAAGCACAAATCTAAATTTAATGTTAATATTACCAACCTCAAGGGGACCCTCTCTCTCAAGGTCTCATCTTAAAATGTCCGGAAACAAAGGAAGAGATTTGCTTGGGAGCCCCTGAACCAATCAGTAGGAAACAAGACTCGAAAAGTAAACTACAGTGGCTGCTGGAAGCTTTTACCTTTGACTAGTGATAAGTAAGCAGAAGGAAGCATTTCATTTGAGAAGCAAAATGCAGTAAGCAACTCATATTCAGCAATTTGGTCCCATGGCACCAAATTTCCAGAGCCCTTCACTACGGGGTCCCTCATAGCCCAAGTTGCTTTGGGGCGTTAAACCCCTATAAACCATAAAGCAAACCTTTAAAGCAGACAGAATTGGCATTTTAAATTTCACTGCTTGTAAAGCTGTTACAGCCATTAAGCAAGCTTCGTCTTTAAATGCCAGAAATTAGAAATACGCGTGGACTTTTTGCTTTCGCAGATGACTCCGTTTATTACTATGTATCACTCTGCCAATGGCAGAGCGGCAAGCCACCACGCGACTGGCTGAAAGGAATTTCATGCATTGGTTGACTCCTGCTACTCTCGCAGGTCACTTTAAAAAAAAAAAAAAAAGGCGGGAGCTGGGATGTTTAATCTGGTCTAGTATGGAAATCGGCCACACAGGACTATTAATAATTTGAAGTTTCTAAAAATGCTTGGAGCATGTAGATCGAGTTCCCACGGTAAAAAGACAAGCTTAGATTCCTCTTTAGTGCACAGTTAATGTTATATGCCTTTATATTTATTTACTGTTGCAGACTTCCAGAATAATTCCATGTCAAATGGCTTGGTATTGTCACGAAACATTTTCCTGACCGCTAAATGCAGGTTTCCATTGATTCAGGGCAGAATGGGCATGTTTGAAGAACATGACAAACAGCTGTTCTACATTTCTGCTTTGGATTTTCAGAGGCAGGCAAGTTGTGCTGTTCAAAGGGTTTTCTTTTCTTACCTTCCCAGTAACAGCTGATAGACTTGGACTTTTTTCTTCTTTTGCAGCTTGTGAATGAGCAACACAAAATGCAGTTTTACAATATTATTAAAGGTGTGGCCAGTCCAGATACCCCTTATGCTGAGCTTCTAAAACAGCTGCCTCAGCCACCTTAGAGCAAGAAAAAAAAAGCAAAAAGGGTGTTCTCAATGTTTTTCAGGTGAGCATCGCATGATCAAAAGCTGCATGTTCTCTGCTATATAAGGTTTTGTATTTTAGCATATGAATATTTCCATAGCAACCCTTGTCAGCTTGTGCCGTTTAATGAGGGGCTCGTCAATGACCATTGCATTTTTTTAATCCCATCAGCGATGAGCACCTGTCTTACAATTAATTTAAAATACTTAAAAATATCCCCTGCAAACCACTATATGCACTGCAGGGTTTGTAATATTTCATTTAATTAATGCCTTATATTCTGTTTTCAGGAATAAAACCAAGCAGCTGAAAGCTCAACCTGGTGCTGTAAATAAGTCTTTCTTGAAGAGGCAGATTTTGATGTTTTTGGCTGTCTTGTGCACAGCCAGCTGTTAAGCATGTTGGAGCAGTCAGATGTGTGATAAACATGGATCATGTTGACATTCCCAGGCATTCCACAGGTGCTCTCAGCCCCATGCATGACTACGACCATTTCTCTGCCCCTTTCTGCCCTGCACAGAACGATTCCAGTGTTTCATGACTCAGAGCAGTGACGTGCACTCTAGTCAGTTTCGTGATGGACTTATGCAGCTGCACGGGAGCGACATGCCATATTGTTACTCGCACAAGCTTCAAGCTGGCTGTGGTTTCAAAACCACACTGCATGTGAAGCTCCATGTTACTCGGGTTACTTAATATAAAAAAGTTCCAATTTCCGTGTACAGAAACCAATAAATGCAACTTCAAGCAATGTGACACGCGATTGTGTCTTTGCCAATACAAAAAATGGACAAGGTTGTGACGGTGACAAAACATGATATGCAACTTTATTAAGCAGCAGGTACTTTCCATTGAATGTGGTACACGTAATGTCATATTTATGGATGCTTTACAGTTTTTATTGATGTATTATGCTCATAAATGACAGTTTAAAGCAGAAACACAGTTTCAGCTCTTCCAGTAAACAACTGCTGTAGCACTACTTTGATACCTTCGACTAACACCACTTGTGCAGTGCCAACTGCACAGTGCTGTTATGTTCAGCTGACATGAGCATGACATCGGCATTCTGTCACCATTCAAGGCTGACGGTAAAGCATGGTACAAGTCCCATCATGTACTAGCTGACACAAAGGAGTTTTGCACTGGAATAACCACAGTCTTCAGTGGATAGCGAAAAGAGATTCAAGCTAGTGCACTTTAGTGAAATATTAGATTGCAGCAATGCCCACTGGCCACCGACAGATGTTGTTCCGTTTCTCAGAACGGTATGCGTGCATTGGTTTTTGTCCTACTTTAGCTTTCTTAGCAGGCAGCTGGGAGATACTTAGTTTATCCTGGTGGAGTGTCGTTCATCCCGTCACACTTTCTAGGATAGCACCCACATGAAAGAGATCAAAGCAGCCACACGTCCAAGTTGAGGTCGAATCAAGGATCGTAGACAGCTTGCTTCAGCAGTTACTCCAGCAGAGGCCTTGCAACATGTGCATCACAAACGATGAGGGCAAGAATAAGCCTGCACTGCTAGAACTGCAACCAGTTGCTAGTATGCATAAGGCCAGGAGTTGGCCCCTCTGCAAATGTTTGGTTTATGCTTGGCTTCATGTGCTACCCATCAATGAACAGCTTCAGTGAATTTGTAATCCGCGTTTTGTTTCATAATTGTAATCTGAGATGTACCGATGAATTTTTTTTTCCCATAGATTCTCTCTAAATGCCAGCAGCCTTTTCTTTTTAATGACTACTCAGTCATATTACCCACTAGTAAAGATGGCCTCCAAGATATCAACCTTCGGAGGCAGCAGCTGCTATCTTGGAGGCCATAGCTGAACAGGGGGCACAAAATGCGATGGCACTGTACCAGTGCTGCACACGTTCGTCTCGGACTCGTCAAAACATGCAACTCTGAGATGGTGCTTGACATCACTTCCTGTGCATTGCTACAGAGGCAGTGCGTCGCAGCCAAAGGTATAAGTAATGCAGTAATAAACTTAAAATAGAAAGCAATTCCTGCACAGCTAGTGTATTAAACGGTGCAATTATGGAATACAAAAAAAATGCCTACAGCAGTGTTCTTTCATAGTTCACTCGTGCACAGCTACAACTTTCATCAGAATGATTAAGCAGCAATGAGAAATGTGTTCCTTGTTTACACAGCATGTACTCTGCTTTTTTTTTAATGGGTTATGCTAGCAGTGAAAAGCTCTGCACACTACAAAATGTCGATGTTTCGACACTTGGAGTACATGAAATGTGTGTGCAGCTCTAATGACTACATCACAGCGATGGGTCATCCTCAGCTAGGGTGGTCACATCACGAATGCCACTGCAGCATCGCGGCTGTGGCACTAGTGAAGATGAGGCAAGGAGAGCATTGCCATTTAAGCAGACACTGCTTGGGCGTTCTCAACTCCTTACCTGCTTGCAGATCCCATCTTGTGAAATGCATTAAGATTTCACACAATAGACACAAAGTTGTCAAAATACACATTCTCAAAGCTTGTTGGCACATGAACAGCTCCATTGATTACTTAAATGCAGGGCTAAATACATGCAGCTTTTCCCATAGGCCTTTGCAATGGCAATGGTAAAGTGGCAGTGAGTTTGCAGCCAAATTGAAATGGGCCCAAGAAGAAGAATACTGGGGAAACTGAGCAATAATGCAGTTGACCAAGCAAGCACACAGGAACTCGCACATCTCATACAAATGCCCACATAGTACAGACACACTAGAACAATGCCCATAGAAGCCTTCTATGGTCAATCTACTACTGTTCTTGAGACGTCAATGTAGTAACAATGCATATTCAAGAGCTGAATGCAACCTTTGGCAAGACGTACATTATCTGGCTGGCAACAAAGCCGTTTAACTATATACACAGCCTGCTAGACCTGTAGCACTGCTGGGGACAAATAAATGAAATTGCACAGAATAAGAAAACAACAAAAGAAACTGGGCCTCTTTACAAAGTGTTTTTATTTCAAACACGATGCAATGCGTAGACGGGCATGTATCAAGACTAGCCCATCTACAGAAGCCCCAATCTACTACGACCACACACTTCATGGCCAACCTCGCTGGATATAATGATATATTACTGTTTGGTAAATGGGCTTTACTTCAATATGCACTTGCTTTGGGACCACTTTTTAACTGACAACATAGTGGGTCATTGTTACATGGCTTGTTGCAGTGCAGGTGTGACAAAGAAGTGCTTTGATCTGGGCAATAGTCACCTACAGTGCAGCCTACTTACAAATGTGTTGCAGCAGTGACGTTTCACTGACAACTACTGACAAGTTGGTGAGTGGCCATGAAACATCTGTGTTGGCCAAAATTAAATCCACACAGCACAAAGCAGTCGCACACTTAATGCAAAACATCTTTATTTAAGCTTATCGTGCTGCACTGTGAAAGCTCGCAAATTTGGGGTGAGGCGCAACCCTCTGCGTGATTTCATCTCAACACTACAGAACCGGAAACTCTGCATTCATTGCACTGTTTTATGACGTGATGATTCCCCAAACTGATAAATGTGACAGCCCCAACAGGCACCTTTCTCGAAGGCATGCTTTCGAGAATGGCATCTGCCAGGGCCATCCCCTCCGTTGGCTCAGGGATTCATCATATGTGGTATGCAGTATGGGATGATGTTTTCCAGGGCCATCCCCTCCGTTGGTTCAGGGATTCATCATATGTCGTATGCAGTATGGGATGATGTTTTCCTGCATGGAGTTGCTGAGAAGCTGACTGCAGCCCTCCAACTAAAGAAGCCTTGTTCTCTTGTGCTGTTAGACACACTGATTCTAACATACAACCCTACTGTCAAATCTCTTTCTACCAGTGAAAACACTTGCACTCATTAAGTAAGAAATTGCAGCATTCCTGGCAGTCAATACGTAAAAAATGATGTAAAATAAGCAAAGATAATGCATCCACTCGTTGACATTATGCATGCACGAAATGGCTCTTTCTGAAGAGTAACAAAAGGCTGAGAATAAGGTGAAGAATAACAAATTGCAGACCACCTGGCTGACAAGATTAAAGATTACTCTGTGGTGAACTGCCACCTTTTGACCTGCACCCATTCCATTGCAACTGCTATGCGCCTTTTTACACGTGCCACTGAAAGTTAGCCTCAGTCACAGCAGTGGAAACTGCATGTAAAGGGAGCTTCCGGTTCTGAAGTCCTGAGAAGATCACGCCGACCCCGGATCCCCCCTCTCAACTGGAGTGGGGAGCACACCGGACCGAAGATATATCACAGATAGGTGTGGTGTCAGCAGCTCGACTCCGAGTGGTACCAGCCGTCAAGCTGCTCATGAGGCAAGCTGGCGTGCGACACGGCACGCAGCAACTCGCGGTTCTGGTTGAACACTTGCCAGTAGCTCGCCTCCAGATGCCGCCGGAACTGGATGGCTTGGTCGCGCTCGTGTTGCCAATGCTGACGCTCCTCCTCGATACCCTGCAAGGCAAGCTGTAGTTGACGCCGGCAGTGCTGCAGCTCGAGCCGCAGCAGGCGCACTTCGTCGCCGCCGTTGTCATTGCCTGCTAGACTTGAATCCTCCATGAGTGTGGTCAGCTCGGCTACCTCGCTGTCCAGCTGAGGCGTGTCCAGCCAGGACACCTGGTGCGCCCGTACGCTGGCCGCCTCCACCGCACCAGCAGGCGCCGCAGGGCTCCCGTCCTGCATGCCACGATTTTGCCTTCAAAACCACCGGTACATCCTGTGACATATTATAAATTGATAACAGTCAACATGATTGTATATATTTTTTTTCCCTTTTTATAATTCCCTGCAACCCAACAGCACGCATCTTAACAACTTCGAAGATACCTTAACATTGTTGTACAGTTTTTCCTTTGTTTTTCTTTCAACATGCCAGCAAGTGTAATGGCGACCGCTACATTTATTGTATTTGTTTATTTTGTGTGTGTATGTGCCGAGTGCAGTTTGCTTACCCCCAGGGAGGAAGGCCCTCGTCAGGCACCACGCCTTTTGGCCTCCTTCCTGAAGTGTATGAAACACACTTCAAATAAAATAAATAAATAAATAAAAATCAGTTTGCCTCGCATTGCAGCGACAGTGGGAATTATTTTCTACGGCGCTAGCTGTGTTAGTCTATTTCTTCCGGTCGGAAAGAAAGGAGCCCATGTGGGAGGCGCGGAGAACGAGGGGGCATGTGGCAGCGCGTGTTCCCGAACAGCGGCGCCGGCTGACTTTCAGTTGTGCGCTTGCGCAATAGAGGCAGCCGAAGTGATAAACGGTAAAACATGCGGTAAAAGGAGGCCGCGGAAGGCGGAGCGGCGCGCTCGCGATGCTGCACGTATGCGGCAAGCCCGACTCTATCATAGACACTTCTGCGCGCTGAGCGCCGCGGCCCGACGCGCAAAAAAAAAAAAAAGCGGTACACAACTCCAAGCGCATGGCGCGAGTACGCGCGCTGCATGTAATGCTTGGAAGTCCCGCTCCGGAAGACACAGAAGCAGAACGCCCACTGATTGGTCGATGCTGGTGCGCCGAATTTCGCACTGTCGGATCCGTGCGTCGCGGACGCGCTCGGCGGCGGCCGACGTGTCGCGCATGCGCAGACTTTCTCTGGCCGGCGCGTGGACGCTCGAGCGCGCAGGACATGCGCCAAATAGGGCCCATGGAGTTGGGCCTGCGCTGCGCGACGAGATCTGCTACTCCGTGCCCACACAGAGAACTCACTGTTAACAAGTAAACAATCGTTGTACTGTTATGTGTGGCGTATCATCGTAGCGGTGGAACCAGCCAGCTCTGATCATAAGCGCCCTTCACTACGGCGTTCCTCATAATCCACGTGTCGCTTTGGGACGGTAAACCCTACAATTTAGTGCGAAAGTACTCATACGCTCACCAAAACTGACCATTAATCTTGTCTCCATCTTTCTTGTGCCGTTACCTAGCAAGCAACGCCATGTCAAGTTAAAATGAGATCAAATAAATATTCACCACTAGGAGTCGAACCGCGGCAGCGCGAACAGATCAGCTTCGCGGGCCGCTGCGCGAGAGCACTAGGCTATAAACTGCAACGCACACCAGTGTTGTGCATTGCACGCCGTCGTCTTATCAACTTCCATCTGCGGCGCGAACAGATCAGATCTGCTGTTAACCTGGATCAGAGCTTAACCTGAGTCTAATATCGTCGCCAGAAGTGCCGACGACCCATCAAAGCAAAAACAGGTTACTTAAAAAAGGGTCAAATGCCCCTCAAAGGAGGCCCTCCAGCCAATGGCGTCGGCCGATTTTCATGGCCTCGCGATAATTTCGCGGTTAATCCCAGGCTAGGGTGGCAGGGGCCCGTATTAACCGCGGATTAATCGCGACGTCATTAAAATCGGCCGACGCCATTGGCTGGAGGGGCCTCCTTTGAGGGGCTGCCCGCTTCGTGCTGAAACTGCCGCGGTACATGAAGGCGGCACACGAATTAACTATGGCTGCCCGAATTCAGAGAGACAACGGCTCCTCTGTAAACTGCTCGACGCAAAATGACCGGCGGCGGGATCAGTTGCGGCAACACAATGCACGTCGCGCCGCTACCCCGAAGACGGCAGTTTTCAGTCCACAACATCGACACAGATGGTAACGATGCGCTATCGTTGCCGGGGACGGCCGCCCAGAGCCGACACGGGACGATAGAGCAGTTTTCCTGGAGGGCCGAAAGGCAAACAAGCGAGTGCCCGCGATAAATGAGCGCGAGCCCTCGTGTCTGAGGAGCCGGCTTATTTACGCTAACACTTGGTGCGCGCCAGACGTTGAAAGGAGGCACGAAAGTAGACAGCACCCGGAGATACCGCGCCCTGCACCTTGAGCTCACCCCGTGCGAAGGACAGTGGAAGCAATGTTTGTTTACACGGGGTCTGCTCGATATACCCGAAGCCACGCTACTACTGCCACCGTCCTGACAGGGTCGAAGGAGAAAAGTCTCCATTCAAACGCCGTCACAAAAAAAGACTGCAGAGAGAATGATGAGGCATGCTGACCAAAAGACATTCTTGGTCAACATGTCTAAAATGAAGACCACTGTTCCATCCCGGCCGCGTTTCGAAGGAGGCGATGGCGTTGGGCTACGGACACCAAGGTTGCAGAACCGAATCCTGGCCGCAGCGGCCGCGTTTCGATGGAGGTGCCAGTGTGCTGTGCGATGTCAACGCACGTAAAGGAACCCCAGGCGGTCTAACCTAACCAGGAGCCCTCCACTACGGCGTTCCCCATAATCCACGTGTCGCTTTGGGACGTTAAACCCTACAATTTACAAAAATGAGCATGGCGGTAGTCTAGACAGCTGCTGCTACTGCATAGCGCGACCACCGTGTAATTCCAGTGTTCGTTCCTTTCTACAACGCTCAGCATCACAGTGACGCACGACGCCGCCCACCGGCGACGAAGGCTGCGAGCTTCCATCGAACGCTACCGCCGCGCGCGAGGCGGGGGCTGTCTGGCAGCGAGCAGGTAGGCTCGGCTCACTCGAGCAAAACGGAGGTAGTAGACTTGGAAGGTGATCAACGTACTAAAACGCCGGTGTGGCGGAGTTACTGTAAGTGACTGATTCTTCGTGAGCCAGAATGCGGTTAAAGCCGGAGTGGCAGACCCCTTAGTGCGCCCTGCCTTATTCATAGGACAGTTTCCAGCTGTGGTAGGCAGCGCGCGTACAACAGGCATTCAAGCAACGGAAATGAGCAGTGGCCGCAACGGTGCGCTTCGCAGCAAGCGCATGAAGCCCATTCGCGCGACATGTCTCACTGAAGTGCGTTTAAACTACAGCGGGGCGCAAAGGCGTGAATTCCGGCTTGCTGCGTTCGTTCGTGTCAAACACACGTTAAAGACAGGGACAATGCATTCTGATTTTAACGGGCTAAAGGCCTCGTTACGCGGAAAAAAACCCGGCGTTATCGGCGTTGTCAGCGATAAATAGGGTGGCGCAGTGTGGCCCAGGCAGCCACCCCCGGAGAAGCAACCTAGATCACGTGACCTTGCGGGGTCATCACTACCCACCCGGTTGCGAGCAAACTAACAGCGCTGACAGGTGGTAGTTAAATTAATCGTTGATCGCGAGAGGTTGCTCGGGCAATAGCAACTTGGGTCGCACAAGTCCCACCAGTGGCAGCACCTGCCATCGCAGGGCAGTGGCGCATCCCTTAACCGCTGCGTCATTGCCCAAGGAGTGGTATGAGGGAGAATAACCAATATCGCATATATGGGCATTAACTCATTAATGCTATCGCGTTATTCTTAAGGCGGGGCTTAAATGTCTCCTCCAAGATTTTTTTTTTATTTCGCTAAGTCAGAAGTGGACATTTATCCACATTATTAGCGGGACCAATTTTCCCGCGAGATGTAGGCAAGTTGCAAAAAACGCGAATATAGGTCGTTTACATCATGAATCTCGTTTTTCTATTGACCGACCTGCTCAACGCGCCTCCGCTGGCTGTGATCAACAAGGCTTTCGTTTGCACCTGAAGGCGGTTGTCGCAACCCGCCACGGTGGCTCAGTTCCTTTGACGTTCGGCTGCTGATCCCAAGGTCGCGGGTTCGATCCCGGCCGCGGCGGCCGTATTTCGATGGGGGCGAAATACGAAAACACCTGGGTGCTGCGCGATGTAAGCGCACGTTAAAGAACCCCAGGTGGTCTAAATTAACTCGGGGCCCTCCACTACGGCGTCCCTCATAGCCTGAGTCGCTTTGGGACGTTAAACCGCCATAAACCGTAAACTCAAAGAAGGTGCAAGGGGATTAACCGGGTCATCACGGCAACCAGTGCACGCCACTCGCTGGAGGGCCTCCTTTGAGGGGCATTTGCCACTTCGTTCTTGAGTTGAGGTAAGTCACAGAACTTCGGAAGAGCCCAACCTGCTGACCAATAAACAATCATTTTCATATCACCGCACAGCGACAACTGGCTGCGTTTTTGCATTTTCCCTTCATCAAAATTCGGCTCCCCCCACCTAGCGGCTAAGCATGTCTACTGTCCGCTCGCGTGTTAATCGGGCGCAGCGCGATTTCGGCTTCAGAGGATGAAAAATATGGCAGCACCTTCTGTAGTTAAGGGGACTTGCAGCGCCATCTCGTGCTAAGCAGACTAAACCGGATGGGGCGAAGCGTGATGCGGCGCTGAAATGTCCGGTAAACAGCTCTCGCTGTGAAACAGATTGGGCTCCCCCACTGATGCTCGCCAGTACAACAATCCCGTTTCCACAGAGAGCTCCCTACAGACACCAACACCTCCCGCGTGTACTGGCGAGTGCTGTGTATAGTTTACGGAGCTTAGCATCCTAAAGCTGCACACAGCTATGAGAGATGCCGTAGTGGAAGGCTCTAGAACAATTTCTACCACTTGGGGTCCTTGAAAGGAGGAAAAAACCTAAACAAGTATTTTTCTCGGTAAAACGATTCTCTGGCTCTTTCTGACTATGTTGAGGTTTATCCGGCAGCAAAATACGCATTTATCAGCGATGAAATGTTATTTTCAGTGATAAAATTTTATTTAAGAATTCTTCTACCAGCCGATTCAAGCTCATGACATCCTTACCGAAAATGGCAGTTTGCCATAGTTTTGAAGTGAATGGCAATGCAGCCCAGCTTCTGGGATCCGCGCACAAAAACCGGTGTCGACAAACCCGTTTTACTTGCTAAATTTAGCTCATCAAAGCTGTTTCTGGTGAGAGTGGTCTCTTTGGGATTAAAACGCGATACCCTGTTGATACAAGCCAACTTCTATTTGTCCGCAGCGTCCTTTACCACGCACTGAGGCCACACTGCAGCACACCAGCGTTTTTGCAGTTTCCCTCCATCAAAATTCGGCTCCCCAACCTTGGGTTCAGCCGAGCACCACAGCCACTAAGCTACCGCGGGTTCTGTCACTGAAAGCTATACACGCAGGTAGCACAAGGCCAGACTCCACTTACGCTGTTACAGCACCAAGATCACCATTCCTGCAAGTCTGTTGCAACACAATCGACCAACCCTGTAGGCTATAGCACATGTAAGTTGGCCTTGCAAGAACTCGGAAGGAAACGCACATTCTCTCACTTTCACTTCCTTCTTCTTTGCCCCACGTGCCTAATCAGGCGTCAGAATGGAAAGTTTACGCGAGGGGCAGTCAATTTTCCCTTTCAATATGCACAGGCAACCACGCAATCTGCTATTTCGGTTTCGGACAGTACATGGGAAGTAACGTGCATTTTCTTGCAAACCAGACTGCATCGTCACAAGATGGCGTGCAATGTGCACTGAAGGCTTCGTTTAATTTAATCTATGAGTTGCAATGCACATGCACGGCAGCTACTGCAAAGAAGACGCGTCGATTAGGATTTGGCAAAAATTGCTCTCGACGCGGGTGGCCAAAACAGCCGCTCAAAAACGGTGCATGCATGATTTAGCAACCTTCTGCCCTTTGGTAACCAGCCGATCGGAGACAATGCATGCACTCGCGAGCCCCTGTAAAATGTGCACTGTTTTAAAACGCCAGTCGCTGGAAGCTACGTAGCGCGCACAGCCCATGCTCGCGTAAACGCCAAGCGACCCCGAGCTCTCACCTGTCCAGCGGGCACGTCGCGCTGCATGCGCAGCCTCTCCTCGTAGTGGTCGCGCAGGTCTTCCAGGCGCCTGCGCCAGAGCTGCTCCTTCTCTTCGTAGACCTGGATGATGGCCTGCTCGTTGCGCTCCAGCGTCTGGCGCAGGTGCGCGATCTCGGCATCTTTCTCGCGCAGCTGGGCCTCGAGCTCGGCCACGCCGGAGTCGCTGGGCGACGGCGCCTCCTCCTCCTCGGCCAGCAGCGCCGCCGAGCTGTGGCCGGAGTCGAGCACGTCGAGCATTGCCGAGCCGCCGCCGTCGCTGGAGGCGCGTGACGGGGCCCGTTCCTTGCAGTGGAAGTGCGGCATGGACTGGTGGAAGGGCGGCACCTTGCAGCACGCCGGGTGGAAGGCCGTGCGCGTCGCCGGCGCTCGCGACTGGCGCTCCAGCAGCGGCGCCGAGTGGTGGCCCGAGGGACGCTGCTCGGCGAGCAGCAGCCGCTCCTCGTGCAGCGTCAGCACCGAGCCGCTGCTGGAGCAGCCGTCGTCGGTCTCCCCACCAGCCCAGTGCACCGCCCGGAAGGCCACGGGCCGCACCACCGCCGGGTTCTGCGGTTCCAGGGACAGGTCAAGGCAACACAGTTCTTTGCATCCTGCGCTGCGCCAACTTGTGTAACACCAAGAAACGCATAAACTAGCCACATGGGTCTCAACTGAGCCAATGCGTCTTCTGATAAGAAAAGGAAGAAGAACATTGCCGGCCGCCGTAACTGCCTCGCTCATGGCCGGCACCTGAAGTGGAAGTGAAGGAATACCGATTATTGCAAGCTGAAAGGACGATATATAAACATATAGCACAAAATGGACATAATGCCCGACTGCTTACCGAGGATGCATCCAGCACTCACTAACCATTTGTGAATGGCTACCCGCAGTAAAGCAGTCGGCAGGTAGCGTCAGATTGCTTCCAAGTTCCGATACCTGGCGTAAGGGTCCTGCCTCCGCATCACAACAACCGCCCTGACGCGCTAACTCGGCGCGGGTGAACGAAAGCGGCCACAACAGCCCCTTGGCACGCGGCAGGTACTCACCGCGGCGACCAGCACTCCGCTGACGGGAAGCAGGCGGGGCGGCGAGGCCGTCATGTCCTCAGAGTCCATGGGCAACGAGACGGGGACACCCTGGAAAGAAGCAGCGGGTCATCACCAGGGGCAGCAGATCTCGAAGACGCATGGCCGGCCACCGCACCGCACCGAGCCCGGACGGCGGCGGCCCGCGGAGACGCAACAACAAAGCCGGAGACAGCATGTCGCTGCCAGACGCGCCCCATATTTTTCTGGCTGCTGCTGCACTTTCGCCGCCGCCGCCAAACTCGTTCTTCGAGTTCCCCGGCAGACGTCGCTCCAAGGCCAAAGGGCAGCTGCTACCCGCCGGAAACTACCCCCCCCCCCCCCCCCTCCGGCTCGTCATGTGCGGCCACTTCCTAGTCTGGCGGCGGCCAGCGGTGACCGCCCGCGGTTGTCCCTCCGGCGAAGGAGAAATCGCGACCAGTTCCGCGCTTCTGCTGAGTGGGTCGCCGCTGGGCGCGGTCATCCCCGCGCAGCTAATGACTGGCTGCTGGGAAGCGGCGTCCTCAGCAGCCAAAGCGCGGCCCGCCAGCTGGCGATGACGTTCTGAGGGCTTCCCCTAATTCGCTCCCGGGGCAAGTGCCCGGCCGCCCTTCTGGGGAGGGTGCATCGGAGAAAAGGGGGTCTCGGCCACAACCACGCGACTGCCAAAAAAAAGCGTGACCGGGCCGCCACCGCCTTGGCGCGCCATTGTCAACGAAGCCGACGGCCACGCCTGGCTTCGCCGCGGCCCTGCAACAATGGCGGGTGCCGCCCGTGCGGCCCGCTATTCAGTGGGCACTCGCCCGCGGAGGCCATGCAAATCACGGCGGATCAGCGCGCGCGCCCGACCTGCAGATTCCATCGCGCTCATTGCGAAGATACCTCGCTCGGCGGCTTCACCGCTGCGAAGTCGGGGTGGGCGCCACTCTTTCATCGTCCACTTGGATGATGCGCCGCAACCTAGAGATCGAGAGCGACCGCACGTCTCCAGCTGCCGAGCGCAATCACGGAGCGCAAGGCGCCGCCGGTTGCGCTGCAGCCGTTAATTCGGCCCGCGCAGAAAGGGGAAAAGGCGGCGCTACAGAACAAAGCACCAGTGCCCCATCAGATGGGCAGACAGAGCGCCTTGCCTGGGTGTCACCTTCCTTGCAAGAACAGAGTTCAGTGAAGCCAGTTTTATTGCGACAACAAATGACGGGACTTGGAAACAGGGGGGGGGGGGGGGGGGGGGGGGGGGAGGTAGCGACAAAATTTATTTTATTTTTAGCCAGGCCTTCCAGATATAGACACAGCTGTAGCAACAAGCCAAACTTTGCCCGCACAAATACGTACAAATTTTCATTTTTCCCGAAAACTATATCCGATTGGAACTCCTTGCCTAAAGATTCACCTCTTCTTTCTCCAATATCGTGAGAAACTATTACTTATTAGCAGAGACATAGTGTACCTTATTTGGCAATGCTTGCGGCATGCAATTCCACACCATGTACTTTGTTTCCTAACTTTGTCTATTTCTGTCAATGTATATAATTTCTTGTGTAAACTTATCTGTGACCGCACTATTGTTGCTGATTCTAAGGCACAGTACTTATTAACAAATAAATGTACCCTCTCCTGCTTGGACCGGTTCGGTCTGCAGTGTTTTGTACATAAATAAATCATTAGTTAATAACGCTTCATAACCTTTCCAAAATTATTAAGTGTCTTCAGTCGAGTAACCGTTCCGCACTGGCTGCTGCTTTCGATATGCGTGGTATGCATAGCAGAAGCACAAGCGGGAAACCCGCAGCCAAGCCGCGATTGTGAAATGGAGAGAAGTTTTTTCAGGAACCCACTAACAATTCATAGGTCGCTTACCACGCGCAACCCATTTCCTTACGAACACTGCTCCCTCTGGATATCAAGCGGACCGGAAAAGATGCATTTTCCCCCCTGCCAGTACAACCGATCAAGTCATTGAATCTTGCCGATCAAGTCATTGAAGTCATTGAAAGCGACCAAACGACCTCTCCCTGCTTCAAGTGCTGCACCGCCGCGAGAAAAAATTGGAGGGGACACTTTGCGTTAGTGGGAATGCGGAACTCCATGGTCATTCTCTACTTTGCATTCATAGATTACTGGGAGTCCTCACACCACTCCTGGCGCAGTGGTGCAGCGGTTAAGCGATGCGCCACTGCCTTGTGAGACCCAGGTTGCTCCTCCCGAGCCACTCTCGCGACTACAAGGGGAGCTAAATGAGGGGCTCGTTATGACACACATATGACAGAAGCAAACAGTCAACGAAACCAAGGAGCGCAGGAGAAAGTTTTTTTTTTAATGTGTGGTGTTGATCAGTGGATATTACTAGTGCAATTATTTTATCGCTGAAAGATAACTGATTAGAAAGCAGGAAAACAACCACATGCTGCCGGTGGGATCCGAACCCACGACCTCCGAATGTCGCGTCGGTGCTCAACCAACTGAGTACGGCGGCGGCTGTACAAGCTTCTTTCGAGGGTATTTATGCTGCCTGTAACCTAACCTTGAAAGTGATCTCTCTCTCTCTCTCTCTCTCTCTCTCTCTCTCTCTCTCTCTCTCTCTCTCTCTCTCTCTCTCTCTCTCTCTCTCTCTCTCTCTCACACACACACACACGCCACAGCAATTTCGGCTACATTGTTCCAAAATACATGCGCCTTCGAAAATCGTGCAGCAAAACAACCCCTCCAGTGGACGTAACTAGTCGAAATAGCCAATTTTGTCGAGCCACAGCACCGAGGGTGATCGCGTTTTCGAAATTTAAAACTGATATGGTAATTACTAACGACCGGCTACAAATCTAACTGCAACCAGGTGCCTATCGGTAATAGCCAAAAGTTAACTATTATAATTTGGTTCATCACTTGATAGTTAACATGATTCGCCTGTTTTTTGACGTCCGCCAACACTATATTACTAAGTCGCAAAACGCTCCTCTCTTTACCTCAAAAACCCAGCGGCGTCCCTGAATCATATGCAGTCACACCGTCCCTCACCGAGATGCCTCATGCAATCATGTCCTCTCCCGAACTCCCTTCACAAACAATTTACACATAATCCACGGCAGCATCCGAAGCTAGGCATGGCATTGGTACGTGTAGTTTACGGCAGCGTGAATTTCCGATGGCGTCACAGCGATCTTCCCCGCACTCCTCCGGTGCTCTAGGAAAGCTCAGAGGATTAAAGTGCCTCAATTACGTCAATTATTATAAAACGCTACCAGCAACATAAAATTCCA